>NC_084755.1:31316733-31589233 GCF_033978785.1 Entelurus aequoreus
TTGCTTGCTATCATGCAAAACCAACTTTTCTTACCTATTGGTACCTGCTTACGTGTATTTGGGATCGGCATAAGTCCCGAAAATTTGAAATCAAACCGTAGAGGCATTGCAGAGATATTTTTAGAACAATCTTGCTTTCCTTCATACTTCCTCTACACAAACTTTGCTACCTCATCTGAAAAGTGCCTTACTTTTAACTTCTATGATTCGTGGGAATGGTCGTTATAGCGTTGAGTGTATGCCAAGAAGTGTCTTGTTTCACCCTCAAACTTTCACAAAAAGAGACAATGAAACAAAGCACAGTACTTTAGAAATGTGTGAAGATACATTAGCAATGTTACCTTGATTTGTTGTGTAGCTACCTTAGCCTTCTAATGTAAGACAATAGTGTCACTGTCATGCGGCAAAATAAAGAATGATTTACCTAAAAACTACTTTCTCAATGCCTACTGTGTTTGGCAATGGACCAGTTAGTAATATAATCCGTTTTTACGTTTGTGATGTAGCTCATAGAGTGGCTTACTGTGTAAACCTCTATTGTTTACAAATGGTCAAAGCAGCAGGAGTGAATTTTAAAATGATATAAAATAGAAAAGCATTTTATTGTCAATATACACATATATATGTACAGGATTTAGCATTGAAGAGAGAAAGACTCTGTAGAGGTTTAACCATAGCTAAAGTATCGTACCAGAAATTTCCGGCCGGGCTTCCTTACATTCTGTCTGCCGCGCCGTCTCCTCCCTCCTTGAGCCAACGCGGAAGCATGGCCTCGCTATATCATCTGGGATGTTGTGTTGTAGTAAAAGTCAACGAAAACATTAGATGGCCGGTGGCGATCACCGGTGTCCATATTCCATACGGTCTTAGCAAAACACAATCAACTACCAACCATATCTCTGGGGCGGGGACAAAAGTGTAGTCAGCTTGAGGGGAGGGGGGCATGTAAGGAAGGCTTCATTTGCATCTAACAAGTCCGCCTTTCAAAACAAACCGTTTTTAAAAGCAGCCGGAAAGTGGCTTTAAAATAGGCTTTACAGCAAAATTCATGCAGTTTTGACCAAATAAACATCATTACTTGTTATGTAGACCAGTAATCTATGTATTTATATCTGCACCTTATTGCTCTTTTAGCCTGCACTACAACGAGCTAATGCAACAAAATGTTGTTCTTATCTGTACTGTGAAGTTCAAATTTGAATGACAATAAAAGGAAGTCTAAGTCTAAGTGTAAGTCTAAGTATAAGACCAAAATGAAGTGTTTTAAAAATAGTTTAAAAAAATCATGAAATGACCCTTTTATGCTGAGACCTTTAGCCATAGAATGGGCAATTATAAATAATTTTTGAACCTACAGTATGTCATGCACCTTTGCATTTATAACACTATTTACTGTATCCCCACAATGGATTTTATGATGATCATTTAATACACTCTGCGATGAGGTGGCGAAATGTCCAGAGTGTACCCCGCCTTCCGCCATAATGCAGCTAAAATAGGCTCCAGCACCCCCGCGGCCCCGAACGGGACTAGCGGTAGAAAATGGATGGATGGAATTTAATGCACTGATCATTTAATACACTGATACTATAGATCTCCGCCTATTTATACGTATTTGCAAATTTGCTTTAAATCCTAAATAATTGAATTGAATTGAATTTGAGAGCACCCAGCATGGACAAATAGAACAGACAAGTCATTGTTTTGTCTGCTCGCGGAAAACAAACATCCTAATCTACGATTTGACTCCCTCGAATGGCCTTGACGCTGTGAAAACAGGACCAGGCTGTTCTGAAAAACACCTCAATGATGGACGCTTTTGACCTCCCTCCCTCCTCAACGACACCTGGAGTCGAACTTTTGCAGATCGGCCTCAGTCTATAAAAACATTACATCATCACACCCAAGACAATTGGGTGTGATGGAGCCCAGTCTAGATTGTATTTTTTTACTCATCTTTTTCCCCAGCGTTTTACATTTTTCCCATCTTTTACGGGGCGCCTTGTGGCGACCCATCAGCGTTCCTGTTCTGTAACCCTGTACACTGTTTGTTTGTCTAATCTTGAACGGTTTTGTGCTGAAAACAAAGTTTTGTTGTACTTGTGCAATGACAATAAAGACCTATCTATCTATCTATCTATCTATCTATCTATCTATCTATCTATCTATCTATCTATCTATCTATCTATAATTTGTATATTTTGTTATTATTTTATTTACATTTAATTATTTAAAATTTCATCAACATGTAATATTTTTACTCAACTTTTCCCAGCAGGACAATGCTTTGAATAGACTGTGACTGCATATTTTAAGTATAATACTTTTAAGAAGCAATCTTTAATTGCTTCCTAATGTGTAAAATTTACTTTAAAATGTGTCTGTCAACTGCAAGAAGCATATAATCGGAAGGAAAACGAAAAATATAATTTTCTAGGCCTTTATCTTTTTTGCCATTTTGAAATGCTGGGATCTCTTGTATTTAAAGGGGTCCTATTAAAACACCTTCTTGTGGTCTACATAACATGTAACGGTGATTCAATTGGTCAAAATCTTGCGTAGATTATGTTTGACAGACCATCTTCAAGCCGCTTTTTGACCGTTTCTTCAGGATGTGACGTTTTGTGGGCACTCTTATTTACATGCCCAAGGTACTCCTCCAGGCCAAACCCACTTCAACTGCGTCTCCACCCCGTCAACCATGTTGTACTTTTTAGAGCTTCCATACCGAGTCTACTGACAGATACAAGTTAGAATTATACGCTACAGCAAAGGATTTATCATGCATGTGCATGTACGAGCCAGTCTGCCCCTCAACAAGAGGATCGAGAAAAAGAAAGAAATTGTTGACTGCAAAACTTTGGACTGCAACTGGATAAAATTGGCGGACTTGCGCAAAGCTCTTTGGGTAAACCTCTATCTATATGGAGATATCCGCAGATGTAACCAAGGCGTAAAACGTCATTAAAGTCCTAAATTCCAAACGGCTTGTTTGGAGCAAGTTTGGAAGAGGGCAAGTTTGTTTTATAAATATCTCTGCCATGCCTCGGTGGTTTGATTTCCAATTTTCGGGACTTATAGAGATCACAAAAACAGGTAAGAAAATAGGTCCCCTTTCAGGTGCAACTTTAATATCTTTAACATATTGAAACAGGAGTGAAGTAGTTACGGTAAGGTGTATGAAAAGTGTTCAAGATCAATAATCAGGCATGTGATTTGAACTTAATGAAAAAGACTCAAAATAAGCTGGGGGTGCCCTCAAAGCACACCCCCCTCAAAGCTCTTCCTGGTTTTTTAGCAATTGAACATGCAAAAAAAGCACCATTTAAAGATGTTTTAATGTTTAAAGAATGGATAAATTATCAACACAGTTTACATAAATACATACCCAATTCATCCAAATATCACTATGTCTGTTTCAGTAATTACAACTTGTGTTCACATCCACAGGAACCACATGGGTTAGCCTACTCTGTACTGTATTTACAACCTTACTAGTGTTCACTTCACAGCCACAGATGGTTCATCTAGTTATTTACATTATTTACACATTACCTTTGTTCATTCACACATTACTTTGGCATTTTTGCTTTGATGACTCTGACATGAGCCTTCCTGGAAAATTTCTGAGCAGCTTTTTATTTCTGCTTTAGTGGATTCTGCCTTGGATTTATAATTTATGTTTTATATACGGAATTAAATCCTCACTTCTTTATTTAAGTCTCCAGTTCCCACTGCCTACAAAATGTGCTTACGCCAGCATTTAAGTGCGGGTACCCACATTCTACCATGAAGTTATTTATTTTATTGATCCCAATGTGACATAAGGAGGCACATGTTAGTGCGAATCGAAGTGCTTTTTCACCTTGTTCTTCTTGCCGTCCACCTCGAAGACTGAGATGTGGCTTTTTCTGTAGATTTCATCGCCTGGGGGATGCTTCCAAACACACTTGGCCTTGCGTGAAAAGGATAAACAAGCACAGAAAGCTTTAGAAACAAAGTAACAGCTAAAATAGGGCTACAATCCTAATAACCGTTTTAACGCTGATTCTGATAATAGTTTGGACAAAGGCAGACGTATTCTGTGTTTTAAACTACAGTCCATTTCCATGTTTAATTAAAATGTGTGACTATGGGGGCTTCCAAATATACATATTTTAAACAACTCCCTACTCCAAACCCAAACTATAATTCCAATGATTAACGCACAAAAACTTAACTAAAATATATACAAATATTGCCATTAATGACAACGTTTTACATGGCAGACGTAAGTGAATTTACCGGTACTATCTTTCAGTAAGCCAATGCATGTTTCATGGGGGTTTAGTTCCCATCGGCTACTGTGTAGCTCAAACTCTGAATCAAGAGTTCTAGTTCACCAAGTTATTCTGCACTCATAAAGTTGGTTATGTGCATAGTGGCAGTCATGCTGAATGCAGTGTTTCCCATACATGCGGCACCGCCACAAATACATTTCGACCGTCACAAACAGATTCATTTCATTTTTTTCATTTTTATTTATCTCCTTCATTGATGTGGATCTTTGATCGATAGACAATTATACCTCAATTATTGAATTATACATTTACACACCAATGCCTGAGAAGGAGCAGGATGAAGAAAAATCTTATATTTTCCTGCCCCCTTCAACATAATACGTAGTCTTACTTAATGGATATCATATAAACCAACAATTACTGTACATCCAAATATAATGAAAACAAACAAAAAACACAACAAGTGCAAAACTTCATGAAGTACAAACCGAACAAAACAAAAAAAGTAATATACACCTCACGGGATTATACAAAACAAATACAAAACCAGATAAAAATAAGTAAAATAATAAATATAAAGCAAAATGTAAACACATGTCTGTCCATATGATCTTATTGTTATGTCTTTATATATTTTTTTCAATTGGAATATATTTTTACAATCTTTTATCTCATTGTAAAGAGAATTCCGTAGTCGAACCCCCACCACTGATATACCAATTTGTTTTAAAGTTGTCCTTGAATACTGATGTTTGAAACGACCTTTTCTTCTATGCTCTTCATTCTCAGAAGTGATGACAAACATGTTTTGTAAATTTGCTGGTAATGTTTTACTTTTAACCTTAAACATGACACATAAAGTCTGTAATTTACTAGCTCCTGCCATTTCAATAAACCAGAATTAATAAATATGTTAGTGTGTTCTAAGTAATCTATTTTATGAATAATCCTTATAGCTCTTTTCTGTAGTTGATACAATGCCTTTATGTTACTCTTATTTGTGTTCCCCCACACTTCCATACAGTAGCTGATATACTATATGGCCATATAAGTGCACAATACAATATACACATTGCCCTATAATCTAACACATATTTTACCTTATCTAATATAAAAATACTCTTGGACATCTTTTTCCGTACATGTGCAATATGAGATTTCCATGTCAGACCGTCATTCAGTATCACTCCTAAAAATCCAAGTTCAGAAACCCTTTCAATATCAATTCCATCTATTGACAGTTTGATCGTTTCCTCCCTTTTCCTCTTACAAAAAATCATGAACTTAGTTTTTTTTACATTTAATGATAATTTATTGACATCAAACCATCTCTTAAGTTTAAGATTTGGTATTATACGTTCTTTTTTTTCCCCAAAAAAGCAACCAGAAAGAAATGTAGCGACTTTTTATGGTCTTATTGGTCACTTTTGGAGACTAACATTTAAATATGGTTGCTGTTGTCTGTGGCCTTTCCTATAAAGAAAAACATGTAAAAACTAGGAACGTAGCGGTACATGTATTCGTATCGGAATTTTTGCCGGACGGACTCTTCGATTCGGCAAACGCTCCCAATATTAATAAAGTTAGCGACAAAAAGATGTCATACTTTGTGTCAGATGTCTATTTGGTAAGAAAAATGCATTGCAGCCCTCCGTCCCTGCCAGGTCTACAAACTGGGACTACGAAATGCTGCACCTCAGTCAATGAGGGATTTTTATCTACTAAAAATAGAGATGTTCGATAATGGCTTTTTTACCGATATCCCATATCCCGATATTGTCCAACTCTTAATTACCGATACCGATATAAACCGATACCGATATATACAGTCGTGGAATTAACACATTATTATGCCTAATTTTGTTGTGATGCCCCGCTGGATGCATTGAACAATGTAACAAGGTTTTCCAAAATAAATCAACTCAAGTTATGGAAAAAAGTGCCAACATGGCACTGCCATATTTATTATTGAAGTCACAAAGTACATTATTTTTTTTAACATTCCTCAAAACAGCAGCTTGGAATTTGGGACATGCTCTCCCTGAGAGAGACTATGAGGAGGTTGAGGTGGGCGGGGTTGAGGTGGGGGCGGGGGTTAGGGGGTAGCGGGGGGTGTATATTGTAGCGTCTCGGAAGAGTTAGTGCTGCAAGGGATTCTGGGTATTTGTTCTGTAGTGTTTACGTTGTGTTACGGTGCGGATGTTCTCCCGAAATGTGTATGTCATTCTTGTTTGGTGTGGGTTCACAGTGTGGCGCATATTTGTAACAGTGTTAAAGTTGTTTATACGGTCACCCTCAGTGTGACCTGTATGGCTGTTGAACAAGTATGCCTTGCATTCACTTGTGAATGTGAAAAGCTGTAGATATAATGTGATGGGCCAGCACGCAAGACAGTGCCTTTAAGGTTTATTGGCCCTCTGTGCCTCTCCCTACGTCCGTGTACACAGCAGCGTCCATGTACACAGCGGCATTATAAAAAGTCACAAATTTTACTTTTTGAAACTGATACTGATAATTATGAAACCGATACTGCTAATTTCCGATATTACATTTTAAAGCATTTATCGGCCGATTATATCGGCAGTCCGATATTATCGGACATCCCTAACTAAAAATAAAAAAGTCATTGACACTGTTCAATCTATTAGTGTTCTACTTTGTCTGAAATATTGCACTTTCCTCCAAAGTATAGCAGTAAACAGCAGTGTCCAAAGTGTGCCTTACCCAGGTGCCATTTTCTGCACGCAACTTGTTTTTTATTGTCCCAAAGCATAATCTGAAAATACAATTTATTTTTATTATATTTAGTATGTCACCTATAATGCAAGCTTAATATCTTATAGAACAGCATTTTGAATTATTTTTACCCATCTTTAATGTACAAAATATTTTAAAATGGCCTTCACATGCTTCCGTTTTTACCTGCGCCAGGAGGTTATCTTATCACCAGGGATTGTTTGTCTGTTACTTATCTATCAACATAACTCCAAAATTTAAGGGCGAATTTTGATAAAACTTTGTAAGAAATGTCCAAACTGGGATGACAAAAACGTGTTGTAAGAAATGTCCAAACTGGGATGACAAAAACGTGATTAGATTTTGGGGGTGACCTGGATCTCCATCTAGATTGAAGGATTCTTTACTATTGGGAGACAGGGCCTGGCGCAGGTCTGTGTTTTGCTAATGCTTTTCTAGTTTGCTGTAACTTTCCTTTTAATTTATTGGATAATAAGCTCCCAACAGTTTGTAGTTTTTATATTTCATTTGAAAAAAAAAAAAAAGATCAAAAGCTAAGTTGTGTTTTATGATTTGCATACCGAAAATGATAATACAGAGGTACAATACTGAACTCTGACAATGCCGTACTGTTGCAACCCTAAAAACGTACTATTATAAAGGTTTGAACGTTCAGTTTACTTCAAAGCACCTACAGTGGAACCTCGATTTACGAACTCGATTGGTTCTTGAACAAGATTCGTAAAGAGACAAGTTTGGATATTGAAGCAAATGTATCTGAAAAAACCCCAATGAAAACATGAATAAGTCTATATTTTTGTTACATTCTGTTCACTTTGAACAGTACTGTATACCAAACAAATATGACAAGGGTGTAATGGACCAACTTTCTATTTAATAACAAAGTCAAAACAACCACAACGAGCTGAACAGTCCTGAACTGTCCTCATTCACAGCCGCCCTGCTGACACGCACACACTGTCACTAGCCACGCACACACAGTCACTAGCCATGTGGTGCGCTCAGTTTCAACTCCTTAACTTTAACAGGCAGGACACTTCAATGATTAGGAATAAACACATTGAATCCACTTTACCTTGTTAGTAATCG
Source organism: Entelurus aequoreus (assembly GCF_033978785.1). Taxonomy (NCBI): domain Eukaryota; kingdom Metazoa; phylum Chordata; class Actinopteri; order Syngnathiformes; family Syngnathidae; genus Entelurus; species Entelurus aequoreus. The sequence continues at coordinate 31,324,860 of NC_084755.1, forward strand.
ACAAGGCAGTGTCGACAACGCGGTAGATAGTTCCTTAATGTTTGGAATCACACATTGCTTGTCCATTGCTTTCTTTTGACTCATGTTGAACTAGCAAAACTATAAAAATGATGTAAAAGGACAAAAGACCCTTAAAAATGACAGAAAGAAGACATTTGCGTAATAGCTACTGAAAGCACACAATGGATGTGCTGCCTGGCACAAAATGGCTGCACTGAGGCACACAATGGGTGGATGAAACACTGGTACACTGAGACAAGGTTTGTACAACAAAGCATATTTCCATTCGGTCAGTGGTTCATAAATCCAAAAGTTCATATGAAGGGTTCGTAAATCAGGGTTCCACCATTCTTGGTACTGCAGGGCACTAATAGCTAATTCTACACATAGAAATAAGAGCCTTACCATGTGTCTGCGCAGGATGGTTTGGCTCTTCATATACTTAAGGCAGAATTCGCACATGTACAGCCTCCCCAAGCGGGCATATTCCTCCGGGTACGGAGAGTGGTACCAAGTATCCAGTTCGTAGCGACCGAACACAATGATCTTAATCATGTTGCTCCCCTCCGACACCTGGCCCGTCAGACGAAGCTTCTCCTGTGTAGACCAGCGTAAGAGGATGTTGGTGAAGATGGGTGGAGGAAAGAAATGAAAGGTGGATAGGATGGGGAAATAGGCAGCGGGGAGATAAGAGGAAGAGAGGAGATAATAGAAAATACAGTATGTCCATTAGTCAGGGAAGATGAGGTGAGGCATAAATCACACCTAGAGAAAACCAGCCACACATACAACACAATTACACAATGAAAACGAAGAAAATAGGGCAAAGGAAAAAAGACTTCTGAAGAGCAGACCTGCAGAGGAGCACTCCCAATAACAAACCAAACATATAGTTGCATGGTTACAATTGAAGTATTAAATAACGTTTTTATGAGTGAGCACGGGAAAGCAAACCAACCATTATGTGGACAAGCAGACTTGCACGTTTGAGACGTTGAAATATGATTAGTCTTTAGAGATGCGTATAAGGAAGTCTTTAGTTATGTAGTCTTTGATCAGTAATTAATCAAGAGTCATAAGAAAAACACAAGGAAAAAATGTTAATACTTAAAAGGGTCATATTATGCAAAACCAACTTTTATTATCTGTTGGTACTTGTTTTTGTGTATTTGGGATCCCCAAAAGTCCCGGAAATCAAACCATGAACCATGAAGGCATGGTGGGGATATTATAAAACAATCTTGCCTTCCTAAAAAACTTGCTCCAAATGAGCCATTTGGAATTTGAGACAGTTGTGACGTTGTCTTAGCCTTAGTTACGTCAGCGGATATCTCCATATATGGGCGAAATTTTACCCCAAGACCTTTGCGCGAGTCCGCAATTTTTATTCAGTCGTAGTCTAGAAGTTCTTTCGTCTTCTCTATCTTCTTGTTGTGGGGCAGACCGGTTTGCAAAATCCTCCGCGGTTGCCATTTTTCATATAAAGTAGCATATATATAAAAAACCCTTGTGCAATCATGTTCACACATCTGAAAACAGTTTAGCTTGTAACAGAAGCTACAAAACTGACCTTCCTTTGAGCAGATTGAGTTTCTGGAGCATCACATTTGTGGGGTCAATTAAACGCTCAAAATGGCCAGAAAAAGAGAACTTTCATCTGAAACTCGACAGTCTATTCTTGTTCTTAGAAATGAAGGCTATCCCACAAAATTGTTTGGGTGACCCCAAACTTTTGAACGGTAGTGTATATATATATATATATATATATATATATATATATATATATATATACACACATATATATATATACATATATACATACACACGTATATTTATACATACATATATATATATACATACACACATATATATATATATATATATATATATATATATATATATATATATATATATATATATATATATATATATATATATATATATATATATATATATATATATATATATATATACACATATATACATACACACGTGTATATATATACACACATATACAGTGGGGCAAAAAAGTATTTAGTCAGCCACCCATTGACAATCAATGGGTGGCTGACTAAATACTTTTTTGCCCCACTGTATATATATACATACACACATATATATATATATATATATATATATATATATACACACATATATATATATATATATAAATACATGCATACATACACACGTATATATATATATATATATATATATATATATATATATACATATATATATATATATACACACATATATGTACATACATATATATATATATATACACACATATATGTACATACATATATATATATATATATATACATATATATATATATATATATATATATATATATATATATATATATATATATATATATATATATATATATATATATATATATATATATATATATATATATTATTGTTTTTTATCGATTAGTCATTCCAAATAAGTATCGCGATTCATTCTAAAATCGATTTTTTTTTTACACCCCTAGTTGTAAAATATCTGTCACTAAACTTCATATGGAAGCACTAAAAACTACAACATGGCTGACGGGGTGAGGACGCAATCGAAGGGGGGCTTAGCCTAGAGAAGGGGCCCGGCACGCAAATAAGACCACCCACAAAACGGTGCATTCTGAAAAAATAGAAGGCGGCTTGAAGATGGTCTGTAAAACAAAATCTATGCAAAAGTTGGACCTAACAACCACCATTACATGTTGTAGATCAGTGTTTCTTAAACATAGGGCTGCCAAAAATATATTTTTATCAGCGGTGGTGGTCCTTATGGGCTGCAGCGGTACTCATCTGTAATACATTTTTCCACCACATGTGGCAGTAATGACAATCTCAAACAAACATAAGAAACCTGGAGCTAAAGTCAGAGACATTTCCCGAAGCACAAAAATTACGACTTACGTGGTAAATCTGTATTTTCAATCGCACTTAATTTTTATTGAGTTTATTTAAGAAACTATATTATTAATTTAGTTTATTGTATGTAAATACATTTTTCATCAGTTATTTATGACTCCCTTGTTATGCAGTACACATTGTTTCATATCATTTTGATAAGGTCGTAAACTGCAAGTAGATATAATTATTGAATACGATTCAAACAAAAAGTGAGTGCTAATTCAGTATTACCATTTCAGTGGGCCACGGGCCTCTCTGTAATGGAAAAATTGGGCCCAGGGGTCTAAAACATTAAGAAATCCTGATGTAGACCACAAGGAAGTGTTTTAAAGGCAGAAAATAAGTCATAATATTGTGGTGAACAAGGTGTGTTGCAATACAATTCCTGCAGGTTTTGTAATACGCTAAAAGGCAATCAAATGAAAGGCTAATTAAAGCTATATTATATTGTTCTAATGACCTAACACAAGGCAACAACATATAGAGGACAGGCCTCCACAGAGGCCCTGATTGAGACTTCCATATCTAATGAAAATCAGGTATTATTATTAGGGGTCAAATATAAAATGGCTCTGAATGGGTCTCAATGGAACGGAACAACGGGAGAAACAACACAGAATAACTGAAAAGGATTGTTCCATCTACCACGTATATTTCAGACTCCTCCTGAGGCTGCAGAGGAGCGTGTGCAGACTGGAAAAGAGAAGAAGAGGAAGAAGGCAGAACAGGGGGGGGGCGGGAAGGAGGGAGGCAAATAACAAAACACAAGGAGAAAGGAGTGAAGGAGGTGGGTGATGATGAGTTTTCTCTCTTACAAGGTCCTCCGAGGCACGTGCCTGCGCTTTCCTGAACAAATCCAGATCGTAGTCGCTGGTGATGTTCTCCAGCAGGGGCTCGCGACTGGTCCCGTGGCTCTGACGATGATCCTAGCGGTAAAGAAGGCCATTCAAACAATTCGAATAAGCAGCGCTTTAACCGGACAAACAGCCACTAACCATGTACTTTTCCTTCTGCTCCTTATTGGGGCCAGAGTTCCTCTTCTTCCTCAGCTCAGTCACCTTCTCCTTGTAGCGCAGCTGACACTCTGTTGGGGACTGACACATCCGAGAGACCTGCTCACACCTGGCAATACCACGTCTTAAAGGATCTCATCGCACGCAGACAAGGCGTGTGAACCAAACACACCAAAGCTTTTGTTTTGACTGAGTTTGGCCGATGGCCTCCCACACCTTCATAACATTCGAAAGGTGAAGAGTATGTAAAAAGACAGGGGTGTTAGACTGGTTTTCATTGAGGGCCACATCGCAGTTATTGCTGCTCTCAGAGGGTCGCTTGTAACTGAGTAATATTTGAATAAATGTAAACATTTATGAGGAGTCGTCTCAATATTATTACTAGGGTTGTGAATCTTTGGGTGTCCCACGATTTAATTCAATAGATTCTTGGGGTCACGATTCGATTCAAAATCGATTTTTTTCGATTCAACGTGATTCTCGATTCAAAAACGATATTTTCCCGATTCAAAACGATTCTCTATTCATTCAATACATAGGATTTCAGCAGGATCTACCCCAGTCTGCTGACATGCAAGCAGAGTAGTAGATTTTTGTAAAAAGCTTTTATAATTGTAAAGGACAATGTTTTATCAACTGATTCCATCCATCCATTTTCTACCGCTTATTCCCTTCGGGGTCGCGGGGGGCGCTGGAGCCTATCTCAGCTGCAATCGGGCGGAAGGCGGGGTACACCCTGGACAAGTCGCCACCTCATCGCAGGGCCAACACAGATAGACAGACAACATTCACACACTAGGGCCAATTTAGTGTTACCAATCAACCTATCCCCAGGTGCATGTCTTTTGGAGGTGGGAGGAAGCCGGAGTACCCGGAGGGAACCCACGCAGTCACGGGGAGAACATGCAAACTCCACACAGAAAGATCCCGAGGCCGGGATTGAACTCACGACTACTCAGGACCTTCGTATTGTGAGGCAGATGCACTAACCCCTCTGCCACCGTGCTGCCCCAACTGATTGCAATAATGTAAATTTGTTTTAACTATTAAATGAACCAAAAAAAAAGACTTATTTTATCTTTGTGAAAATATTGGACACAGCGTGTTGTCAAGCTTATGAGATGCGATGCAAGTGTAAGCCACTGCGACACTATTGTTCTTTTTTTTTATTTTTATAAATGTCTAATGATAATGTCAATGATGGATTTTTAATCACTGCTATGTTGAAATTGTAACTAATATTGATACTGTTGTTGATAATATTCATTTTTGTTTCACTACTTTTGGTTTGTTCTGTGTCGTGTTTGTGTCTCCTCTCAATTGCTCTGTTTATTGCAGTTCTGAGTGTTGCTGGGTCGGGTTTGGTTTTGGAATTGGATTGCATTGTTATGGTATTGCTGTGTATTGTTTTGTTGGATTGATTAATTAAAAAAATAAATAAATAAATAAAAAAATCCACAAAAAAAAATCGATTTTAAAAAAATGAGAATCGATTCTGAATCGCACAACGTGAGAATCGCGATTCGAATTCGAATACATTTTTTCCCACACCCCTAATTATTACACAATTGCCTACCCGTTTTAATAAAATATGTATTTTTTACGCACACTAAAAAAAAAAAAATTGCTGTAAAAAAACTATATAACCAGGGACAGCGATTTACAAAATGTGTAAGAAGACAGTGGCAACTTTTAAGGACAAAAAGTCCAACTGGAATAGCAGCGCGAAGCAAGTGTACGTCATGCTCGCTGCAGCTGGCTTTTTGTCGGGGGACATTGAGGGACCGAAGAAGACTCTCTAAACACGAGTAGTACAGTCTACAATAACACCAGAAAAAGGTGCTTGATTTGTTGCTTGTCGTTTATAATAAAAAGTCAATAAAAGCTTTAAGACACTTGGGAAATTCTCAACCACGTACATCAGCAGCAACAATTGAAAATATGGCAAAAGAATATAAAAATATATATTAATATTAATAATCATAACAGATGTTTTGAAATGTATGTATTAGGGGGTGTAACGGTAAGTGTATTTGTATTGAACCGTTTCTGTACGGGGGTTTCGGTTCGGTTCGGAGGTGTACCGAGTTTCCACACGAACATATTAAGTAGCCGCCTCCACTTCCTTCTGCCTGTCTCTGTCAGTCCTCTACACAGCACCCAGCATTGTCCCACCCACACAACCATCTGATTGGTTACACGCAGAGCGGTAACAGCCAATCAGCAGTGCGTATTCAGAGCAGTAACAGCCAATCAGCAGTGCATATTCAGAGCGCATGTAGTCGGTGCTTAGCGTTTAGCAGGTAAGCATCAGGCAGCGGACTCTCCCCAAATTATAATAAACACCTCCCAGTCAACTACTAGTAACGTCACTATGAGCCCGTTGACCTCCTAGAAATATAAAAGGCAGCTCGGCTCGCTCGCAGTCCTGGCTTGAGGTGAAGGCTAATTCGCTTTTAGCGTAACGTTAGCTCATTTTGCGCTGTGTGTGTGTGTGTTATGGACAGCAAAGCCCTGCCTGTCTGTTATTTCACTTTACCTTTTTCTGTGTTGATTGAGCTGTGTTGAAGCAGCAAAAAAGGACATTATGTTAAATGAAGAGTTTCTGTCTCTGATAGTTGATATAATAATGTAACTGCATCATGAAGCCTACATGAACTCCATGGTGTTCAGGGATGAATAATCTCTCCTATTGCTATTGTACTATTTTTTCAGCTATAGTTACATTAATCTTTAGTAATGGAGCAGCCTAGTTTTGAATGGCAGGGTCCCTGCTATCACACGTTGATAAAAATATAACATTTACATAATAAAAATCAACTACAGGCTTCCCAAATGCTATAATAAATTAAGCATGATGAGTTGACTTGAAACTGTTTAATGTTGTACTTTTTATATGTAGAAGAAAAGTTTTGTCATTTTATTTAATCTGAGCAACAACTTGAGGCAGTTTAATGTTGATTAACGTGGGCAGAATTATTATAGTGTTCCCAATGTTAAAAGGATAAAGCCATTGTTTACAAATTTGGTAAATAAATAACCAAAAAATTTATAATTTGTTGTTTTCTTACTGTACCGAAAATTAACCGAACCGTGCCCTCTAAACCGAGGTACGTATCGAACCGAAATTTTTGTGTACCGTTACACCCCTAGTATGTATACATTTTTTGAGCCTTTTTAAAGAAAATACTATCACAGCAGATTATGCAAATTACGTGATGAAGTCATGTGACCGCGACCCCAAAACACCCCCAACCACGCACCTACCGACATATTACACTTGATGTTTTCTTTCACAAACATTTTAAAGAGTGTTTAAGAGCAACGTTAAATGCATATAAATAGTTTGAAGGAGGTTATAAATAGAGATGCCGATAAATGCTTTAAAATTTAATATCGGAAATTATCGGTATCGGTTTCAACCTCCCGATTTTCCCAAGAGACTCCCGAATTTCAGTGCCCCTCCCGAAAATCTCCCAGGGCAACCATTCTCCCAATTTCCACCCGGACAACATTATTGGGGGCGTGCCTTAAAGGCACTGCCTTTAGCGTCCTCTACAACCTGTCGTCACGTCCGCTTTTCCTCCATACAAACAGCGTGCCGGCCCAGTCACATAATATATGCGGCTTTTACAAACACATTAGTGAATGCAAGGCATACTTGATCAACAGCCATACAGGTCACACTGAGGGTGACCGTATAAACAACTTTAACACTGTTACAAAGGGACGGCGTGGCGAAGTTGGTAGAGTGGCTGTGCCAGCAATTGGAGGGTTGCTGGTTACTGGGGTTCAATCCCCACCTTCTACCATCCTAGTCACGTCCGTTGTGTCCTTGGGCAAGACACTTCACCCTTGCTCCTGATGGCTGCTGGTTAGTGCCTTGCATGGCAGCTCCCGCCATCAGTGTGTGATTGTGTGTGTGAATGGGTGAATGTGGAAATAGTGTCAAAGCGCTTTGAGTACCTTGAAGGTAGAAAAGCGCTATACAAGTATAAACCATTTATCATTTATCATTTACAAATATGCGCCACACTGTGAACCCACACCAAACAAGAATGACAAACACATTTCGGGAGAACATCCGCACCGTAACACAACATAAACACAACAGAACAAATACCCAAAACCCCTTGCAGCACTAACTCTTCCGGGACGCTACAATATACACCCCCCCGCTACCACCAAACCCCACCCCCCCAACCCGGCCCCGCCCCCCACCTCATATCGGTTGATTTCGGAATCTGTAATTAATAGTTGGACAATATCGGAATATTGGATATCGGCAAAAAAGCCATTATCGGACATCTCTAGTTATAAAGGCTTCATGGTGTTTAAAGTGAGTAGTAGTTATTTTGCTGGTGGTTCTGGAACATAACCAATGCATAGCAAAAAAAAATGAATAAAACTTTGTATAGCTGAAAGTTCACACTTAAACTCTATTGTGGTGTTAATAAAGACAACATTAAAAAAAAACTAAAAACTTTTTTGTGTGTGACACCCTGGACCTATTTGTTATGAAGCTGCATTAGTTAATAGCTATGTGATGCAACATAACCAATGCGACTACAATCCTGCTCCTGCCGAAATGAGGAATCACAGACAGTAAAAATTTCATTTGAAAGTTCATCTCTAGATTTTACGAGGCTTCTGCGAGATGAGTAACAGCAGCAGCTTCTGGGTTGAATGCAAAATGAAAAACACACCAATTCTAATGCGCCATATTATCCCCAGGTCTTACAAAAATTGACTTTAGGACTTGGCCCTGATTATTTACTGCTTGTCCATTTCCGCAACAGCACACAAGACACACAGAAAAAAAGCAACTGACGAGTTCAAAGTGAAAAGGGGATCATACCTGGTGTCGTGTGGAGTGTCTATTCTCGTCTTGGCGGTGAGACAGGGTCCTTTCCTCGGCCTGTTTTTCGCGAGTTGAGGGTTTGCCCTGACAAAACATCAAGAGTGTGTAACACCAACAACTCACAGCCAGCCCTGCAGCACAAAACCTCGCAACATTTACGTTCCTACTTTCCCAGGTGTCTTTGCAACCTGACAATTTCAATTTGACCCTGTCGGCACCTCTCGCTTGTACACACTCCGCTCAAGACATACCCGTTGACTCCGAGCTTTGACTAATCCCAAGCCTATGGCTATACATCAGAGCTGTGCAAATTAAGGCCCGGGGGCCACATGCGGCCCGTTAAGCTTTTGAATCTGGCCCGCCGGATATTCCCAAATAATTTTTTTTGATCTTTAAGATGTAAAGTGTAGCTGTCATTATGATGTGCAGTGATGTTTTCTAATGACCGTAAGTCTTCAACTATACAAAGTATTTCAATGGTTGGAATCTGCGCTTTTGCATGATATTTTAGTGACTAGCGTTGTCCCGATGCCAATATTATTTCGATACTTTTCGATACTTTTCTAAATAAAGGGGACCGGAAAACATTGCATTATTGGCTTTATTTTAACAAAAAATCTTAGGGTGTGGCGGACCGGTACTTTTCAGAGGCGGTATGATACCGAATATGATTAATTAGTATCGCAGTACAATACTAATACCTGTATACCGTACAACCCTACTAGTTACTAATCTACGTCACAGCAGCTCAGACGAGGCACCAAGCAGTGTGGGTGGGGAGCGTTTCCACAGAATGTTTCCAGAGCCTGAAATGCGGGTGTCAGGGACAGACGCGGAAGGAGATTTATACAAGAAAGTTCTAAAGCTTAGTGATACACTACCGTTCAAAAGTTTGGGGTCACCCAAACAATTTTGTGGAATAGCCTTCATTTCTAAGAACAAGAATAGACTGTCGAGTTTCAGATGAAAGTTCTCTTTTTCTGGCCATTCTGAGCGTTTAATTGACCCCACAAATGTGATGCTCCAGAAACTCAATCTGCTCAAAGGAAGGTCAGTTTTGTAGCTTCTGTAACGAGCTAAACTATTGTAGATGTGTGAACATGATTGCACAAGGGTTTTCTAATCGTCAATTAGCCTTCTGAGCCAATGAGCAAACACATTGTACCATTAGAACACTGTAGTGATAGTTGCTGGAAATGGGCCTCTATACACCTATGTAGATATTGCACCAAAAACCAGACATTTGCAGCTAGAATAGTCATTTACCACATTAGCAATGTATAGTGTATTTCTTTAAAGTTAAGACTAGTTTAAAGTTATCTTCATTGAAAAGTACAGTGCTTTTCCTTCAAAAATAAGGACATTTCAATGTGACCCCAAACTTTTGAACGGTAGTGTATATCACATATATCAGATTGTAGATGTTTTTTGTTTTTTTTACCCTTCACGTTCATATTTCACTGTGTTTGTTGCATTTTTGTTGCATTTGGCTTGATTGTAAAATATGTGGATGTAGAGGGGGTGTGACGTTCATATGTTCTCAATATTCACGGTTTTATCGTTCATAGAAATTGTTAAATTCCATTTTGTTTTTAAGGCGGTCTGTCATAACATTTATAGCATTCGATCAGACTTTATTGTGAGATTTTATATTAGTTTTCCTAAAAATAGATATACCGGCCCCCAGACACATTTTTTTTCTCTCTAAATTTGGCCCCCGAGTCAAAATAATTGCCCAGGCCTGCTATACATGGTGGCAATGTGTAGAGCAAATATGTACTCTGCAACATGTAGGGACGGAAAATATGGCCTAAAATTTATATTGCTAAATTTATATTGCAGCCTCTTGGGATAACGATATATTATTTGGCATATAAATGATAACAGAACCATTTCAAAACAGGTTACAAAGGCTCCTAATCTGGCTGCTGATGTACGCTGTAATTTCCAGTCGTAATATTTTCTCAAAATTATTGATAATGTACTTGCTAATTTACTTTTAATAGTTGGTTACTTACTGTGGTAACATGGTACTATCTACACTTATGTTAAAATGTAATAAACACTTATTCATCTGTTGATTGGATACATTAGTTTTAGGCGATACTACAAATGTGCGTATTGATCCAATACCAAAGTACCTTAAATTCTGGACTATAAGTCGCTACTTTTTTCCTACGCTTTGAACCCTGCGGCTTATAAAACAAAGCAGTTAATTTATGGATTTTTATTTGGAAAAAAAAAAAACACTGACAGTGATTTACTGTTTGTGCTATGGCACCATTTTTTTGGACGAATTTGAATTTATTGGTAGTGCTTTTTTTTTTTTCAACCGGAGTGCTGTTGAGTCTTCTATCCATTAACACATTTTCTACTTGTCGCTCCAAGCAACGTTTGTAAGTTTTACAATATAAGTAAAACTGTTTATCCTTATAAACTGTTCCATGAGTGATGTCTGTAGGAGTGTTCATTCATTTTTTTACATGCTATCGTAATGTAATGATGCTAGCATCGTTAGCATTAGCTAATTTTCTAACACTTTTACAGGTGTCTGTGTTAGTATTATTACATTTTAACTGCATTATTTTTGTATTGTTTCAGTTTCACAGATTCCTCAGTATACTAACCAAGACATCACCGTTGAGTTATTGAGTCTGTTTAGCTGATTGGAGAGCTAGCTTCCGCAGCTAGCGGGTCCATGATGATGACTTCTGTTTTGTTTGATCAGCCGTTTTACAGCCGTGTTACAGGCACCGTTTGGAAACAATTAAGGTATTTAAATAAACATCTACAGAATCTTACTGTGTTAATAACTTATGTTGCAACGATTATGTCTGTGGCTTATAATCCGGTGCGGCTAACATATGGAAAAATGTTTTCTTCTCAAATTTACTGGATGTGGCTAATATAGTACAGAAACGGTAGATACAGGGGCAAGATTGGCCACACCAATGTTCATACGTCACATTTTCGGGATCATTAAATGACTCAGGATTTGATCACAACTTCAATCTGACAAAACCACATGATGCGTAACAATATCAATTATTGTTTAACTTATTTCCTTATTCCCTTTTATTGCATACAAAACGAATAATAAAGTCAATGGTGTAAAATAATTAAACAAATGCAAAAACTACTATTGACATTTATTTCCTGACTTTAAAAATATTTTGTGGTACCGGTAATTAAAAATATTGATCTAATCACTGTAACATCGACCAAATACTAGTACTACACTTGGTATTGTTACTGTCAAAAAAAAAAATATATATATATATATCTACCCTTGTTTACACTCAAGAGCTCGAGCTTAGTGGTTAGCTATACTTTTTTCTACAATCCTAGTGTGTAGTGTAGCATGTTTGGATATTCCTTGTCCTCTAGTCCAGGGATTCTTAACCTTTTTGACCCCAGAGATCCAACTTTTCCACTACACAGGGGCCCGCGGCCCACTCAAATATGAACACTTAATTAGCAATCTTACTCTTGATTTTAATCGTATTTATTAATTGTATCTAACCTACTTACAGTTTAACAAGTCAACAACCTTGTGAAATATTATTTATTTAACACATCAACCTTAGGCTTGGGCCAAACTGATTAGAAAAAAAAGGTACTGACCAAATATACTGCATAAGAAGGGACTCATAAATAATGAAAAATATAATAAATAATAATAAATGTTTCTAAACTAAATTGTCAATAAAATTAACGTGTAAATGAAAATACAGCTTTACCACTTTAGTCCTTATTTTTGCGCTAAAGACACTTCTCTCTGACTTTTGTCTGAGATTGTCATCACTGCCACAAGTGGTGGAAAAGTGTATTACAACAACCGAGCAACTAGGGCTGCGAATCTTTAGGCACCGCACGATTTGATTTGATTCGATTCTTGGGGGTTAACGATTCGCCTCAAAATCGATTCTCGAATCAAAATCCATAATTTTTATTAAGATCGAGTGCCAGTTCTATGATTAACTACATTCCTCCATAAAATAAATAAACAGCTCTGATACATTTCTGTATTACGTATATGAAAACCGGTTGTTTCGTAAAATTCTACCCAAACATTTAATAAAGTCAAATACAAAGAGAAGTATCCCACACTTCTCTTTAATAAAGTAAGTCTGTACAGCAGATATGATCTCCTACATCAACAATATGATTTGCTTGAGTGGCTGGACAGGACAGGTTTAAACATTTTTTTAAATTTATTTGTATTTTTTTTATTTTTATCGATTTTTGATTTATTTTTTTTATCGATTGAAAATCGTTACAAATAACATTTGCGATTCATTTGAAATTTTGACACCCCTAACGCTGTGGCCCATACAGACCACTGCTGAGAAACATTTATTTTTTGGTGGCCCTTTAAAGAGACGTTCGCTGCCCAACTTGGTTAATAAGCACTGTTTCCGGTGACAATGCTACACATAAGAAACATAGTTTAGTTGCCGACATTGAAGTGAGGATTAGTGATTTAGAAACTGCAATGTGAAGGGACTTTACCTGCAGTTGTTTGCTTGAGGCTTTTAAATTTGCGAGACGTAACCCAGAATGAAAGATCCATTATTATAATTAGGGCTGCAACTAACGATTCATATGATAATCGATTAATTTGTCGATTATTACTTCGATTAATCGATTAATAATCGGATAAAAGAGACAAACTACATTTCTATCCTTTCCAGTATTTTATTGAAAAAAAACAGCATACTGGCACCATACTTTATTGTTTCTCAGCTGTTTGTACATGTTGCAGTTTATAAATAAAGGTTTATAAAAAAAATTGCCTCTGCGCATGCGCATAGCATAGATCCAACGAATTGACGACAAATTAATCGCCAACTATTTTTATAATCGATTTTAATCGATTTAATCGATTAGTTGTTGCAGCCCTAATTACAATATGACGATAGTATTAAATCTCTATTGTCGGCCGAGTTTGAATAATTTATATTGTATAAATAGCGCAACCCTAGTGAAGTGAAGTGAATTATATTTATATAGCGCTTTTCTCTAGTGAATCAAAAGCGCTTTACATAGTGAAAACCCAATATCTAAGTTACATTTAAACCAGTGTGGGTGGCACTGCGAGCAGGTGGGTAAAGTGTCTTGCCCAAGGACACAACGGCTGTGACTAGGATGGCGGAAGCGGGGATCGAACCTGAAACCCTCAAGTTGCTGGCACGGCCACTCTACCACCCCACAATTGCATGTGTTTTAATGCCACTTACATGCTGCTCTGAACAGGTCTGTTTATAGAGGGCGGCTCTAATTATTGATTCTTTGGGGATTTTAAACAAGCATGTCACAGGCATGTTATTAAGACATCTCGGAACTGTTTTCATCTGCGAAAAAAAGGGAAGAATATGTCTTCTTTAATAAACCAAGTGTAGAAAAACACAAAGTTAGTAGCAACAGATCAGGTCAAACGTGGTGGAATACATTTTCAATAAAACTTGAATTGTGGGAGTACGTGTGTAAGTGTTAGTACCTTGCATTCATCAGCTGAAAGGTTGTGATAAAGAGGACATCCCGATATGGAGAAGTGTCTCTCATGTCTGCCGGTCAGGTGACCTGAGAGGTCAGAGAAGGATGTAAACGCAAGATCTGTTGCTGCATGCGGTACAAAACTAATGTTCAAATTAACGTCAGCGTTCCTTACCCAGTGAGTTACACCCAGGTGTAGGACACTTCATGTTGAAGTTGTAGCTCTCGTGAAAGCGCCGTCGTTTGGGCCGATGGGAAAGGTCGTGAGCGGCGGCCTCTTTGAGGGAAAGCTCCTTTGCCAACCTCTCGTCTTCCTCTTGAGAAATTATCGCATCGTTGCTGGAAGACACAAGGTCATTGCCAGGGCTGGAGGCGTCAATGTCTGACTCGGAAGACGGGGCATTGCCGGTCGGCGTGCGGGGAGGGGTCTCGTCGTGGTCTGCCGCCTGCTTTATTACTGCTGAGCACACATAAGCACATTGAAATGACGACTGTTGTTTGTGACAAAAAGGTGTCTTTAAAACTGATCTGTCACATACTAACATAGTGAATATTATCAATTTATTGAATCTGTATACTAATATGTCACAATACTAACAACGTGCATATTATCAACTTATGGACCTGATTATACGACGGTATCTTTATTTTAGAAAAAAACAAGTTGACCCCAAATGTTTTTGAACTTTTATCAAAGCAAATAAATGGGACCAAGAAGTAAACGATAATATTTTTATAAAAGTGAAAATGAGCAACCTGTATTTACAGTGTTAGAGCATAAGAATTTAAGTTAAAACAGTTTTTAAAAAAACTCAAAAGGCATTCAATGCCTCACCAGGTGTGAAGGTCACCGCACTGTATCGTCTTATAATTTGGTCAAGATGCTAAGTACCATAATGCTATGCTAATGGTTAATGATTTTTGCCTCCAAATTACCCCCTAGCTTCATGTTTTAGTAATTTCATAGATTTTTTTTATCCTGGTAAAAAAAAGGTTGTTTTTTTACTTCTTTTAATTCCATGGTCGTGAAGCCCCAGCAAACCAAGCTAACAATTCACTTGCACCCTGCCTAAAGATGCACTTAACGCTCTACTAGGCCCTGCGGAGAAATCTAATAGTTAGGACGATTGCGAGCGCAGAAAGAAGCACAGAGTTTAAAGAAGCTGACTGGCAAATGAAAGAACACAAAGTGGTCCTTGTTCTTTGCTACCTCACCATGCTACGTCTACCATTACATTAACACGTGGCTTTTTAGGAGTCATTTCAAGCTAGAATTCTCGAGTGATTAATTAGAAGTTGTGCTGTAAATACAAACCCCGTTTCCATATGAGTTGGGAAATTGTGTTAGATGTAAATATAAACGGAATACAATGATTTGCACATCCTTTTCAACCCATATTCAATTAAATGCACTACAAAGACAAGATATTTGATGTTCAAACCCTTAAAAAATTTTTTTTGCAAATAATAATTTACTTAGAATTTCATGGCTGCAACACGTGCCAAAGTAGTTGGGAAAGGGCATGTTCACCACTGTGTTACATGGCCTTTCCTTTTAACAACACTCAGTAAACGTTTGGGAACTGAGGAGACACATTTTTTAATCTTTTCAGGTGGAATTCTTTCCCATTCTTGCTTGATGTACAGCTTAAGTTGTTCAACAGTCCGGGGGTCTCCGTTGTGGTATTTTAGGCTTCTTAATGCGTCACACATTTTCAATGGGAGACAGGGCTGGACTACAGGCAGGCCAGTCTAGTACCCGCACTCTTTTACTATGAAGCCACGTTGATGTAACACTTGGCTTGGCATTGTCTTGCTGAAATAAGCAGGGGCGTCCATGATAACGTTGCTTGGATGGCAACATACTGTAATTTCCGGACTATAAGCCGCTACTTTTTCCCCTCGTTCTGGTCCCTGCGGCTTATACAAGGGTGCGGCTTATTTACGGCCTGTTCTTCTCCGACACCGACAAAGAGGATTTTGGTGGTTTTAGTACGCAGGAGGAAGACGATGACACAATGATTAAAGACTGACTTTTCATATACCGGTAGGCTGGTTATTTTGATAACGTACAGGCGAGCACTTTGTATTACTTTGCACCGTTGTATTATTTGTACTCTGCACGAATGCTGTTCACCATGTCAAAGATGTGAAAGTTTGATTGAATGATTGAAAGATTTATTGTTAATAAATGGGACGCTTTGCGTTCCCAAACAGTCATCTCTGTCCCGACAATCCCCTCCGTGGTAGCAGGAACCCCTATATACTACGGTAATTACACATCAAAACCCTGCGGCTTATAGTCGGGTGCGGCTTATATGTGGAGCAATCTGTATTTTCCCCTAAATTTACCTGGTGCGGCTTAAAGTCAGGTGCGGCTTATAGTCCAGAAATTACGGTATGTTGCTCCAAAACCTGTATGTACCTTTCAGCATTAATGGCGCCTTCACAGATGTGTAAGTTACCCATGTCTTGGGCACTAATACACCCCCATACCATTACAGATGCTGGCTTTTCAACTTTGCGCCTATAACAATCCGGATGGTTCTTTTCCTCTTTGGTCCGGAGGACACGACGTCCACAGTTTCCAAAAACAATTTGAAATGTGGACTCGTCAGACCACAGAACACTTTTCCACTTTGTATCAGTCCATCTTAGATGAACTCAGGCCCAGCGAAGCCGACGGCATTTCTGGGTGTTGTTGATAAACGGTTTTCGCCTTGCATAGGAGAGTTTTAACTTGCACTTACAGATGTATCGACCAACTGTAGTTACTGACAGTGGGTTTCTGAAGTGTTCCTGAGCCCATGTGGTGATATCCTTTACACACTGATGTCGCTTGTTGATGCAGTACCGCCTGAGGGATCGAAGGCAACGGGCTTAGCTGCTTACGTGCAGTGATTTCTCCAGATTCTCTGAACCCTTTGATGATATTAAGGGCCGTAGATGGTGAAATCCCTAAATTCCTTGCAATAGCTGGTTGAGAAAGGTTTTTCTTAAACTGTTAAACAATTTGCTCACGCATTTGTTGACAAAGTGGTGACCCTCGCCCCATCCTTGTTTGTGAATGACTGAGCATTTCATGGAATCTACTTTTATACCCAATCATGGCACCCACCTGTTCCCAATTTGACTGTTCACCTGTGGGATGTTCCAAATAAGTTCTTGATGAGCATTCCTCAACTTTATCAGTATTTATTGCCACCTTTCCCAACTTCTTTGTCACGTGTTGCTGGCATCAAATTCTAAAGTTAATGATTATTTGCAACAAAAAAAAGTTTATCAGTTTGAACATCAAATATGTTGTCTTTGTAGCATATTCAACTGAATATGGGTTGAAAATGATTTGCAAATAATTGTATTCCGTTTATATTTACATCTAACACAAACTCATATGGAAACAGGGTTTGTAATTTGTTTTGAGAAGTTACTAGGGATACAAATTAAGTATCTTTCCTAATAACTGATTACGGTACTTGACAAGTACAACGGTACCTCGGTTTTCGTACACCCCACTTTTCCTCACAATTTCTTTGGGAGTTGATTTATACAGTTGCAAGAAAATGTATGTGAACCCTTTGGGATTACTTTGATTTCTGCATGAATTGGTGATAAAATGTCTTCTGCTTTTCATCAAAGTCACAACAATAGACAAACACCGTCTGATTAAACTGTTTACACAACATGCTGTAACTGTTTACACAACATGTAAACATTCACAGTGCAGGGTGGAAAAAGTATGTGAACCCTTGGATTTAATAACTGGTTGACCCTCCTTTGGCAGCAATAACCTCAACCAAACATTTCCTGTAGTTGCAGATAAAACCTGCACAACAGTCAGGTGGAATTTTGGACCATTGCTCTTCACAAAACTGTTTCAGTTCAATAATATTCTTGGGATATCTGGTGTGAATCGCTCTCTTGAGGTCATGCCACAGCATCTCAATCGGCTCAGGGGCCGCATTGAGGAAAATCTATTTCCAAGCGGGGCGGACTGGTAAAATCATGGCATAATATTTTAAAATAAACACAACTTCAAAATTATTTTGTTTTACTTCAGCCAAAAATAAAACAAGCACATTCTGGAAATGTACATATTACAAATAATCCTCTTGGCAAAACACTTCAAGTTAGTTGAAAGATTCTGAGGAGCAGTTCAAAACATTATGAAGAACACAATGAACTTAGACTTTGTCTCAGTGTTTTTACAAAGCCATTACACTTTAAGCACTTCCTGTTCAGCATTCTCGTGTTGGCAGTATATTAAAGATGTGTTTGGAAAAGCAACCGAGTGTTTCCTCAAACCGCCGCATTGGTGACATCCACAACTGCCACAACACATTCATGTATATCATTCAAACATTACTATTATAATTAGAGATGTCCGATAATGGCTTTTTTGCCGATATCCGATATTCCGATATTGTCCAACTCTTAATTACCGATACCGATATCAACCGATACCGATATATACAGTCGTGGAATTAACACATTATTATGCCTAATTTTGTTGTGATGCCCCGCTGGATGCATTAAACAATGTAACAAGGTTTTCCAAAATAAATCAACTCAAGTTATGCAAAAAAATGCCAACATGGCACTGCCATATTTATTATTGAAGTCACAAAGTGCATTATTTTTTTTAACATGCCTCAAAACAGCAGCTTGTAATTTGGGACATGTTCTCCCTGAGAGATCATGAGGAGGTTGAGGTGGGTGGGGTTTTTTGGAGGGCGGGGTTTGGGGGGTAGCAGGGTTGTATAGTATAGCATCCCGGAAGAGTTAGTGCTGCAAGGGGTTCTGGGTATTTGTTCTGTTGTGTTTATGTTGTGTTATGGTGCGGATGTTCTCCCGAAATGTGTTTGTCATTCTTGTTTGGTGTGGGTTCACAGTGTGGCGCATATTTGTAACAGTGTTAAAGTTGTTTATACGGTCACCCTCAGTGTGACCTGTATGGCTGTTGAACAAGTATGCCTTGCATCCACTTGTGTGTGTGAAAAGCAGTATATATTATGTGACTGGGCCGGCACGCAAAGGCAGCGCCTTTAAGGTTTATTGGCGCTCAATACTGCTCCCTACGTCCGTGTGTACACAGCGGCGTTTTAAGAAGTCATGAATTTTACTTTTTGAAACCGATACCGATCATTTTGAAACCGATACCGATAATTTCCGATATTACATTTTAAAGCATTTATCGGCCGATAATATCGGCAGTCTGATATTATCGGACATCTCTAATTATAATAGAATCAAAACAATTGTCAAAATGACACCATAATAGCCTAATTACAGGTAACATAACTACTAATGTAACCAATATGAACGTAGTAGATTTAAGCAGAAAAAAAAATAGAACAAATGTACAAACACACATTTTTAAAATGGAGTTCAGAGTGGACATCGCGCGTCAACCAGTTGCGAGCGCTGCACAGAACGGATGATGGTCATGTTGACTAAGTCTTGGCATCTTACCGTTTCGTTATTTTATCTGTTGAGTGGATAATTTACAATAAAAAAAGGTATTGTGCGTCGCTACAGCATTAGTCTGCCGCCAGCCACAACAGGAGCAGCTGTCTGCTTGCACCTACACTGAATGGAGCAGCGGCAGCCAAACCATGAGGACGCTTAAAGTAAGCTGACAGGTCATCTTAAATAATGTGATGTGTTATGTGGGTACACAAAAATTGCTATAGCGCCATCCAGTGGACACATTTAGAACAGCAGTTTATTTTCATTAAAAAAAATATAAGTATACTTAGCCAATTAATTTTGCAAGCCATGGGCCCGATTAAGCCTGTTTGCGGGCCTGGTACGGCCCAGGGGCCGTACGTTTGACACCCCAGTTCTACAGTGTATTATTTAAAAAGTTGCAGCTATCTTTATGCTGAGTCATTCATGCCAGTTACAAAAAAGGTCATATGTGCCATTTTTGTCTTGTTTAAAATCAGGAACACGCTGTGATCACACAAAGAACGAAAGGACAGCACTCTGTAATGAATACATGACTTCCCTTCTCACCATTTTGTTGTCGTTCCTCATTTTCAGCTTTGTCCTCTTATTCTACCATTGCCTTATTATTTTGAATCTCCCAGTCTGTCCTTCCTTCGTCTATGACCATGATGCCGTTCCCCTAATTTAATCATTGTTTGCTTTGTTGCCCGTCTGGTTTAGAAAAAAGCATGCTTTTTCCACAAAATACATTCAGATCATTTTCTAGTTTCAGATGTAAGAAATACATCAAAACACAAAACAAATTATAACATTGAACTGTGTTACGAATGCATAATGCAGGGGTGTCAAAGTCAAATGGACGGAGGGCCAAATAAAAAATTTAGCTACAAGCCGAGGGCCGGACTGTTCGAATGTTCATTGAAAAATTTTTAAATGACGCATATAGTCTAGTGAACCTAATTGAACCTACTGAAAACCTAACAAATATATTCCAATATGATCAGATAAATAAAGCAATATTTTCTTATGGCTCTGTCAGTAATCTTTAATTTTCAACAGACACAAAAGACAAATTTCCTTTATATAAAAATCCCCATAACATGAACATTAAATGAAAGAAACCGGTATTCAAGGCACCATCAGTAGCCTATATTTTCTATTTTAGCAAAAGTGGGCTAAATTTACTTCAAAGAAAAAAACAATAATAGCAATTTTCTATCATCCACTCAACTGAAATATTTTTAAAATATAATTAAATTGAAATACAATAAAATAAAGTGCAAAAATCTATAAATCAAAAACAACACTTTGTTTAAGGAGAAGTAACATGCAGTGAAAACAAATATTAAACTTTAACTTTTAAACTTGAATTGAGTAAAAACTCTAAATATGTGATTGCACAGTAATGTTCACATTAAACCCCCCTCCTCCCTCCGTGGGAGGGAGGCGAGTTGGGTGCCCGAAACCCCCCGCTGGTTTCGGCCCGCCCCTTGGCGCGCGTGGCACGGCGGGCTCCGCGACCCGACGGCTGGCCCTCGTGGCTTGACGGCGGGCGCGTCCCGACGGGCCGCACGTAGGGGTCAAACGCAGAAGTCTCAGGGCCTCGTGGTGAGGGGGTGGCCTGCGGGTTTCGGCCCGCTTGACCCCCCCGCTCCGCTTGGCGCGCGCGGCACATGACGGGTTCCGCCACCGACGCTCGGGCTGCAGCCCGACGGTGGTGCGGGCCCGGCGGTGACGCGCGGTTTGGGGAAACAAAGCAGAAGTCTCAGGGCCTCGGGGCCGGGTTTCGGCCCGCCCCCTTGGCGCGCGTGGCACGGCGGGCTCCGCGACTGACGGCCGGGCTGCAGCCCTTCGGCCGGCAGGCGCGTCCCGGCGGGCCGCTCGCCCCCTTTCGGAACCTTGGACCGGCATCCGCTTGGTGCGTGTAAAGGATCTGCGGTCTGCGGGCCGGTTCTAATAATAAATCAAGATCATCCCAAGGGCCGTAAAAAACCTTCTCGCGGGCCGGATATGGCCCGCGGGCCTTGACTCTGACATATGTGGCATAATGCATTGTTTTTTTTCTGATAAAATTTCATTTTCATTTCATGATAAAATACAGGGCAGAAACCTGCGAAAGCAGCACCAAGTTCAGCCTACCCTGATTTTGCAATCCTTCATAAACTAGGTTAGATGGCTATAGATATTGTTTTTTCTGCATGTCGCCAATACGTTTGCAGAAGGTGTCCAAAAAACGGGCCGCGGGCCAAGTGCAGGACACCAGCCTCTTCAATTCGACCTGCGAGACGCCATGAGTTCAGAGCATCGCACCGTACTTTCTAATTAATCTTAAATACCCGGCAGTCTCTGAATGTTACATATTTTCTACCAACTTGTGGACAATGTAAGTAAATCAGATCGATGACCCTTGAAAGTACTTTGTAATAGTAGCACTGCAATCCAAACAACCTTCCCAAGTCATGGCGCAAAAACAAAAAAATTAAAATGCAAATAACAAAGGTCAAAAAACATGGTCACACATAAGAAAACCCGTTCACTGAACTTTGTGGATATTATAAAAAACGTCCAAAAAAACATGAAAGAATTCAAAATTACATTCATTTAAATCCATTAGAGTGCATGGGAAAAATGTAAAACACTCACTACACACTTATCCATGTTTGGCACATTTTAGCTCCTTGATATTTCTGATTGCTTTCAAAACTTTAAGAAGGTCGGCACAGAAGTAAACAAGGTCAAACCTTAACATACTCTTAATATTCAATTAAATTAAATATGTATCCATTATAATAACTATATATCCATCATATTAATTTAATGTGTACACACACACACATATATACTTATACATAAACATACATATACATATACATATATATGTATATGTATATGTTTCAAAAAGTTTGGACAACCCTGTTCTACACCATGACTTTCTACAGCCAGTTTAATGTCTTAAGTATGACATCATTATTCTTGATAATCAGACAATAAATGCAGAGAAATGTCACACGGGGAGTTGCACAGCGCTCTGGCACTCTGTGAAGGCTGGCTGTTGCTTATCGCTACCGTCCTGCTACAGACAAAAAGTGCAACACCAGCGTGTTTGAAACATTTTTACTTTGTTACAGCAACGTCAGCAACAATTGGCGGCCCTTATGTCAGCTAGAGTCAAGTGAAATTAAGTGTTTTCTTTTCATGCTGTGCTGAATGAATGAATGAATCTGACTGACTGCCATGATAGAAGATTATATCAGGGTTCGTGCACCTTTTCCATGGCCAAATTCAAACACTTTTTAAGGACTTTCAACATCAATTTTCTAGTTTATCCAGTACCCTTCAAAAGGCGAAAACCAGTGTGAATCAATCCATAGCCTTGTTGTTTGAGGTCACCAAATGCTGTCTGTAGGAAAAATACGGAAAATCTGCTACAACCTAAGCCTAACATTGAACCAGCAGTTATCACTAACTGAATGGGGCATAGAAAATGAAGCAGTGTTTCTGTAGACTATTCAATGTCATTGGTGTTTGCAAACGTTGTTTACTTGTTTGTTTGTATCATCATCATTCATATATACAACATTCCTTTCAAGAAATAACATTAATTATTATTGTTTACTTGTTTGTTTGTATCATAATTCATGTAGACATCATTCCTTACAAGAAATAACATTATTGTTTACTTGTTTGTTTGTATAATAATTAGAGATGTCCGATAATATCGGCCGGCCGATATTATCGGCCGATAAATGCTTTAAAATGTAATATCGGAAATTATCGGTATCGTTTTTTTTTTATTATCGGTATCGGGTTTTTTGGGGTTTTTTTTATTTTTATTTATTTTTTATTAAATCAACATAAAAAACACAAGATACACTTACAATTAGTGCACCAACCCAAAAAACCTCCCTCCCCCATTTACACTCATTCACACAAAAGGGTTGTTTCCTTCTGTTATTAATATTGTGGTTCCTACATTATATATCAATATATATCAATACAGTCTGCAAGGGATACAGTCTGTAAGCACACATGATTGTGCGTGCTGCTGGTCCACTAATAGTACTAACCTTTAACAGTTAATTTTACAAATATTCATTAATTACTAGTTTCTATGTAACTGATTTTATATTGTTTTACTTTCTTTTTTATTCAAGAAAATGTTTTTAATTTATTTATCTTATTTTATTGTATTAATTTTTTTTAAAAAAGGACCTTATCTTCACCATACCTGGTTGTCCAAATTAGGCATAATAATGTGTTAATTCCACGACTGTATATATCAGTATCGGTATCGGTTGATATCGGTATCGGTAATTAAAGAGTTGGACAATATCGGAATATCGGATATCGGCAAAAAGCCATTATCGGACATCCCTAATAATAATTCATGCATACATCATGTTCATTAAACGACAACCTCCCGGCATGATGGACCGATGCACCACTGTCCTCTTAGGGGCGACACCTAATGTAAGGGCTCGTGCAAAGCCAACAGAGCAAGCAAGCGTGTAGCCTTTCATTTTTAAGGAAACTTATTTTATTTTTTTCCATTTTATAATTAGCCTATTGAGTCAGACTGCCGAGAAATATGATGAACATTTCCAAGCATTTACAAGCACTTCACCCAAAATTCAACATTAACACAACATTAAAATCCAAGCATTTTCAAGGTTTTTAAGCACCCGTGCGAACCCGGTTACCGTATATAAGTCGCACTGGAGTACAAGTCGCATTTTGGGGGGAAATTTATTTGATAAAACCCAACACCAAGAATAGACATTTGAAAGGCAATTTAAAATAAATAAAGAATAGTGAACAATAGGCTGAATAAGTGTACGTTATATGAGGCATAAATAACCAACTGAGAACGTGCCTGGTATGTTAACGTAACATATTATGGTAAGAGTCATTCAAATAACTATAACATATAGAACATGCTATACGTTTACCAAACAATCTGTCACTCCTAATCACTAAATCCCATGAAATCTTATACGTCTAGTCTCTTACGTGAATGAGCTAAATAATATTATTTGATATTTTACGGTAATGTGTTAATAATTTCACACATAAGTCGCTCCTGAGTATAAGTCGCACCCCCGGCCAAACTATGAAAAAAACTGACTTATAGTCCGAAAAATACGGTATATAGCTAAGACCAAAAAATTCTCAAAACTGGACATTCAGACAAAACATAAGGTTATCACTTTTACCAAAATAAGCTTTTCCTGAGGAAGATTAGGTGTATTACTAGTATACAATAAAGACCAACAGGTGCTTTTCCGTTTCAAACTAGAAATATTTCAGTGTTTCCCACAGGACTGTTTGTGGTCATGCGATATTGGGGTTGTTGGGGGTGGTAGTTAATGTTGATGTATAATTTGCATAGTTGGTCATGACACATAGATAGATAGATAGTACTTTATTGATTCCTTCAGGAGAGTTCCCTCAGGAAAATGTGTATGTAATTGTAACAAACGCTGTAAGAGAGAGGAATAACATTGCGGAAGCGATACAAATAGGCTTGAGGCGACATCCGATAAGTCAATTAACCAACGATAAATGAAAATTAAAGTTGGTAAGTTTTCCAGCATTGATAAATTGCCATGTGGATGCTTCAAGAGAATTCACGCTTTTCGTCGCTTTTCAGGGTTACACGCGTTTGTGTCATAGCGGGGTGAATTATCTTGTCCTCATTAAGTGTCTTTGACTCTTTGTGCTGCGATGTAGGGCCTCTGGCCAGCAGGCATCACACACTGCAACCAGTTAGCACGGAGCAGCTAACATGGACAAAATGATCACCACCGCACCAATGTGGGAATATTTCAGTTCAAACCTTTGGAACAAGATGAGCGTATCAACACAGAGAAGTGAATTTGCCGAATGTGCGCGAATACAACAAACCTGCACGCCCACTTGAAACACAACCACTCGACAGTCCACACTCACTTGGCGTTGGGTGAACAAGCCATGTCAATACAAACAAAACAGTGCAAAATGGTGTGCGCTCACAGAAAGTGTGGTTAAATACATCACCCAAGACATGCTGCCATTTGATAATCTTGTAAAACTAGCATTTTTTTAAAACTGCTGTCATATAATGTCGGTGTTCCTCACTCGGAATCTGCCAAACTTAATTTTATTTTGCATATGACCTGTTAATACATCTGTTTAAACTGTAGTGTTTGTATTGTTACTTTGCACTTTTGTTTAACAAGGTCCTAACTTGATTGTCAGTTAAAGGCCTACTGAAAGCCACTACTACCGACCCCGCCGTCTGATAGTTTATATATCAATGATGAAATCTTAACATTGCAACACACGCCAATACGGCCGGGTTAACTTATAAAGTGCAATTTTAAATTTCCCGCGAAACTTCCGGTTGAAAACGTCTATGTATGATGACGTATGCGCGTGACGTCAATCGTTGAAACGGAAGTATTCGGACCCCATTGGATCCAATACAAAAAGCTCTCTTTTCATCGCAAAATTCCACAGTATTCTGGACATCTGTGTTGGCGAATCTTTTGCAATTTGTTTAATGAACAATGAAGACTGCAAAGAAGAAAGCTGTAGGTGGGATCGGTGTATTAGCGGCGGACTACAGCAACACAACCAGGAGGACTTTGAGATGGGTAGCAGACGCGCTATCCGACGCTAGCCGCCGACCGCATCGGTGATCGGGTGAAGTCCTTCGTCGCTCCGTCGATCGCTGGAACGCAGGTGAGCACGGGTGTTGATGAGCAGATGAGGGCTGGCTGGCGTAGGTGGATAGCTAATGTTTTTAGCATAGCTCTGTCGAGGTTCCGTAGCTAAGTTAGCTTCAATGGCGTCGTTAGCAACAGCATTGTTAAGCTTCGCCAGGCTGGAAAGCATTAACCGTGTAGTTACAGGTTCATGGTTTAATAGTATTGTTGATTTTCTGTCTATCCTTCCAGTCAGGGGTTTATTTCTTTTGTTTCTATCTGCATTTAAGCCCGATGCTATCATGTTAGCTCCGTAGCTAAAGTGCTTCGCCGATGTATTGTCGTGGAGATAAAAGTCACTGTGAATGTCCATTTCGCGTTCTCGACTCTCATTTTCAAGAGGATATAGTATCCGAGGTGGTTTAAAATACAAATCCGTGAACCACAATAGAAAAAGGATAAAGTGTGGAATCCAATGAGCCCTTGTACTTAAGCTACGGTCAGAGCGAAAAAAGATACGTCCTGCACTGCACTCTAGTCCTTCACTCTCACGTTCCTCATCCACGAATCTTTCATCCTCGCTCAAATAATTGGGGTAATCGTCGCTTTCTCGGTCCGAATCGCTCTCGCTGCTGGTGTAAACAATGGGGAAATGTGAGGAGCCCTTCAACTTGCGACGTCACGCTACTTCCGGTACAGGCAAGGCTTTTTTTTTATCAGCGACCAAAAGTTGCAAATTTTATCGTCAATGTTCTCTACTAAATCCTTTCAGCAAAAATATGGCAATATCGCGGAATGATCAAGTATGACACATAGAATGGATCTGCTATCCCCGTTTAAATAAGAAAATGTCATTTCAGTAGGCCTTTAAACTGTAGTGTTTGTATTGTTACTTTGCACTTTTGTTTAACAAGGTCCTAACTTGATTGTCAGTTAAGGAATGTACAACTCTGCCTACATGTTCAATATTGAAGTGCAACTTTGTTTGTCAATACTTTATTTAGCTATTTTATTTATTGTTATGGTTGTGTATAAAACATGTTTTCAGTTATTTCACCTTTTTTTGTTAAGTACATAACTCCACATGTGTTCATTCATAGCTTTGATGTCTTCAGTGACAAACTACAATGTAAATAGACATGAAAATAAGGAAAACCCATTGAATGAGAAGGTGTGTCCAAACTTTTGGCCTGTACTGTATTTGTGGTGGGCAGCCACAAATGAATTCGTCTATGGGAAAGACTGTATTTCAAACAAACTTTTGGCCTGTACTCTATTTGTGGTGGGCCGCCACAAATGAATTAATCTATGGAAAAGACTGTATTTAAAAAACTATTTTTTTGTTTACCTCTTAATGGTTGGCCTTTTTCCGTCTCAAAAGACAATAGAGTCTGCGCAATGGATCGAAATGATTTAAAGGCATACTGAAACCCACTACTACCGACCACGCAGTCTGATAGTTTATATATCAATGATGAAATCTTAACATTGCAACACATGCCAATACGGCCGGGTTAACTTATAAAGTGCAATTTTAAATTTCCCGGGAAATATCCGGCTGAAACGTCTCGGTATGATGACGTATGCGCGTGACGTAGTCAGTTAAACGGAAGTATTGGTACCCCGTAGAATCCTATACAAAAAGCTCTGTTTTCATTTCATAATTCCACAGTATTTTGGACATCTGTGTTGGTGAATTTTTTGCAATTTGTTTAATGAACAATGAAGGCTGCAAAGAAGAAAGTTGTAGGTGGGATTGGTGTATTAGCAGCGGACTACAGCAACACAACCGGAGGACTTTGTTGGAGAGCAGACGCACGCGCTAGCCGGTGACCTCACCTTGACTTCCTACGTCTCCGGGCCGCCAACCGCATCTGTGATCGGGTGAAGTCCTTCGTCGCACCGTCGATCGCTGGAGCGCAGGTGAGCACGGGTGTTGATGAGCAGATGAAGGCTGGCTGGCGTAGGTGGAGAGCTAATGTTTTTAGCATAGCTCTGTCAGGTCCGGTTGCTAAGTTAGCTTCATTGGCGTCGTTAGCACAGCATTGTTAACCTTCGCCAGCCTGGAAAGCATTAACCGTGTATTTACATGTCCACGGTTTAATAGTATTGTTGATTTTCTATCTATTCTTCCAGTCAGGGGTTTATTTCTTTTGTTTCTATATGCAGTTAAAGCGCGATGCTATCACGTTAGCTCGTAGCTAAAGTGTTTCACCGATGTATTGTCGTGGAGATAAAAGTCACTGTGAATGTCCATTTCGCGTTCTCGACTCTCATTTTCAAGAGGATATAGTATCCGAGGTGGTTTAAAATACAAATCCGTGATCCACAATAGAAAAAGGAGAGAGTGTGGAATCCAATGAGCCAGCTTGTACCTAAGTTACGGTCAGAGCGAAAAAAGATATGTCTTGAACTGCACTCTAAAGTTTCTCATCCACAAATCTTTCATCCTCGCTCAAATTAATGGGGAAATCGTCGCTTTCTCGGTCTGAATCGCTCTCACTTCTGGCCGCCATCACTGTAAACAATAGGGAACTTTGCGGAAATGTTCAGCTGACTACATCACGCTCCTTCCGGTAGGGACAAGGCTTTTTTTTGTCAGATACCAAAAGTTGGGATCTTTAGCGTCGTTGTTTTATACTTAATCCTTTCAGCAAAAATATGGCAATATCGCGAAATGATCAAGTATGACACATAGAATAGATCTGCTATCCCTGTTTAAATAAAACAATTTCATTTCAGTAGGCCTTTAATTCAGTATAATTTTCATTTTCATAACATACAAATTACTACAAAGCTAACTGATTATTATGTAAATTGTGATTGCAGCGCCTGCTGTGGATGGATAGCCCAATCCTTGAGTGGCAGTTTTTGTTGCAATTGTTTACCTCTTAATAAGCACCCTGCATTAACAGTGATTAGAGCACGAAAACTCCAAAGGAAACACACGACTCATGACTGATCTCAACCAACGTTTACTAAGTTGTCACACTCACCATTAGGCTCCACATCTGAACCGGATGTCCTGCCCTGGCGGAGCGGGTACTTTTTGGCCGTGGTGTTTGTCGTGCCCTGCTGGCTGCGTGTGATTCTGCGCCCTGTGGAAAACACTGCTGCTTCCAAAACTTCTTCGGGGGCCACTGCTGCAGGAGAACTGCTTTGTACTATGGAGTTATCTAGAGCAGAGAAAAGTATTATATTTATATTGATCCCCTTTTTTAATCATCCACATGAGACAAAGACAAATCTGCCAAAGAAACTTAAAAATATTATCCAAACACACCACAATGATTACGCTTCTAGAACTCACGTTACCAAGACAAAAAATAGCGGAAAGAGTAATGAAGTGTAGTAAATACACTCCAATTTGGCAGCCATAGCAGAAAGAGGTCACCAGAGGGATGTTGAAATTGAGTTGTGTTGTGTAATATGACCAAAACATGCAGAGTAAATCTTAAGAAATATTTTTTAAATAAATTACGGTGGACATTAGTCATGAAAATGAATCATAAAAATAATTAACTGGCATTTTGAAAAATAAAATGCCTGAGTTACTATGTATTCAAATACAGTATCATCCCAGTGCGGCCACAAATTGGCGTTCACGTGCTGGTGGAGGTTCTTGTCTTCAAAGTCTGGAACGCCCCCTTACTAACTACTGCCCCCAGTTTCAAAATAAGATCTTCAGTCTGGACAGGATGCGTAGAACCAATGTAGAAATAACTAAGTAAGCCATATATAGAATGTTAGTCCTAGAAAGGAGTTGTCTAAGTTTAGAACCACTAGGGGTTCGGTGAGTCGGCCTCAGGGGTTCGGCGGAGGTCAAAACACACCCGACTCATCGTGTAAATACAAACTTCTCCCTATCGGCGTATTACGGATACGGCAACATCTGACTGATTTGCAGGTGTGTAATTTGTTGTGAGTTTATGCACTGTGTTGGTTTTGTTCTTTGAACACGGTGATGTTCATGCACGGTTCATTTTATGCACCAGTAAAAAAACATGGTAACACTTTAGTATGGGGAACATATTCACCATTAATTAGTTGCTTATAAACATGCAAATTAGTAACATATTGGCTCTTAACTAATCATTATTAAGTACTTATTATAGCCTTATTCGGCATGGCCTTATTATAACCCTAACCCTCTAACCCTGACCCTAACCCTAACCAAAAAACTCTAAATTAAGTCTTTATTACTTAGAATATGTTCTCCATACCAAAGTGTTACCAAAAACATATAACTTTGTCTTGAATTAAAAAAAAAAAAACATTTTATTTTTCACTAAAGAAGGGTTCGGTGAATGCGCATATGAAACTGGTGGGGTTCAGTACCTCCAACAAGGTTAAGAACCACTGGTTTAGAGCAAGGGAAAAGGGAAGGGCCATATTGCGGGGTTGCAATCACATGACCTAGAGGCACTTCCGGGTTTCAGGTTATGGTCTAGATCACAGGTGTCAAACTCAAGGCCCGGGGGGCAGATGTGGCCTGCCACTTAATTTTATTTGGCCCTCAAAAGCCTGGAAAGAATATGTATCAATAAAGTACTGTAACTTTTCTTACTAAATGTACTCCTTCTTTCTATTTTGGGAGAAAAAAAAAAAGTACTCCATGTAATCGCAACTTAAATATTGTCTAATTATGCAAAAATGTATTATCAAACATTCAAACCGTTTTTTAAATAGAAATAAATACTAATAATAATAATTTCAAAGCAACTTATGCATCAAATTGTGCAATAGGTTTCATGGTAAAATTGTGAAATGCACTGTGGTTTTTACAGCATTTTTCTCGTAATGAAATAAAAAACTGTACTTTTTTTTACTGTGTGGTGCTGTTCTGGCATTTACAGTAATACACCAAAAAATCTACAGTTGTTGATTTGCAGTAAAAAAAAATAAAACAATTGTCAGCTCAGGTGCCAAAATTTTACTATTAAATTGCTTCTTTTTTATTTACAGTAAAAAACAAATGTAAATTTTACAGTAAAATTCTGGCAACTGAGCTGCCTTTTTTTTTTTTTACTATAAAAACAGCAGTACTGTTTTTCCATTTACAGTAATATACACTACATTTTGAGGTGAAATTATAGCAACTTACCATTTTTTTTTACATTTTAGTTTTTAAAAAATCTACTAATAAAATTCATAAAAAATGTTTGTAATAATAGTATTCACTGTTAAAAGCGGCTCTCTGGGCCAAATGTAACTGCGATGTGGTCCTCAGTGAAGATCTAGAGCTAGAGTCCCATTAGGCCCTGTTGTTCTGCAATGTTTGCTAGCGAAATCAAGGTTCAGTATATACTAGGGGTGTGGGAAAAAAATCGATTCGAATTCAAATCGCCATTCTCACGTTGTACGATTCAGTATCAATTCTCATTTTTCAAAAATGTATTTTTATTTTTTTTGTTTTATTAATCAATCCAACAAAACAATACACAGCAATACCATAACAATGCAATCCAGTTCCAAAACCAAACCCGACCCAGCAACACTCAGAACAGCAATAAACAGAGCAATTGAGAGGAGACACAAACACGACACAGAACAATCCAAAAGTAGTGAAACAAAAATGAATATTATCAACAACAGTATCAATATTAGTTACAATTTCAACATAGCAGTGATTAAAAATCCCTCATTGACATTACCATTAGACATTTATAAAAAAAATAAAAATGAACAATAGTGTCACAGTGGCTTACACTTGCATCGCATCTCATAAGCTTGACAACACACTGTGTCCAATATTTTCCACAAAGATAAAATAAGTCATATTTTTGGTTCATTTAATAGTTAAAATTAAAAATCTACTACTCTGCTTGCATGTCAGCAGACTGGGGTAGATCCTATGTATTGAATGAATAGAGAATTGTTTTGAATCGGAAAAATATCGTTTTTGAATCGAGAATCGCGTTGAATCGAAAAAAACTGATTTATAATCGAATCGTGACCCCAAGAATTGATATTGAATCGAATCGTGGGACACCCAAAGATTCGCAGCCCTAGAATATACTGTTGAGCCTATGTGAGATGTATTGAGTTTATTAATACTATTAAGGATATTTTCTTGATGCTAACACCAAAAACATTGCAATGTGATCATTCGTGGTGAAAAAAAGTACCTGGCTTTTCTGCGCAACAACTAAGCTTTTAGTGACTGTTATGAAAATCGACAACGGAAATACGGTAGATTGGAACAACAATAACAATATTTATTATTAGAACTTAACATGTTAGTTTATTTGCACAACCAGGTCTTTGTAGTTATTTTAGGCATGGCAATAACAAAAAACTAACTAATGCGACCTATTGTTCTTTTTTATGTTTAGTTCTGCTCTCAAACACTACTAATATAGTAGAGGAAAAACTAAAAGTTTCTCAAACAAATCAAATGTTCAAACAAACATTTTACAAATTGATCTCTGCAGACAAAAGCGGTCTGATTGTATTCCACAAGATTATGAAAGTGACATTTATAAGAGCCATTTCCTTCAACGCACTCTTTTTTTGCCTAACTCTATTACCTTTATGAAGGACTTCTTTCGGGACTACATGAAAGTTCTTTCCTATCTCTCTACTTGAACGATTGGAACACCCAATTTTCTGCTCAAACTCTACACCCAGTCTCACTTGTATTAATGCTACGCTCAAGCTGCTTGACCATCGTGTGAATTAAGTTGCCAAGAAGACAAAAGGCGTGACATCCTATGCAAACCAGCAATAGACAAAGTGTGGCGTTACTTGGCCTACTTTTATTTTGAAGGCCGCAATGTGGCTACAGGATCTGGCTACGATAAACCAGATGTGTTATATGGGACTTACGTTAAGCAAGACAAAGACTTGCATTGTAGAACAAGCATGTACATTCAAAATACGACAAAAGAAGAAATAAAAAATATCCTGCGTATTGACATAATCTCTCATCAAATGTTTTCTCTGCACGACAAAATAAAAGTGCCAATATGGAAGTAGAAATGACATCATATCTGTTAAAACTTGAAAACAAATTTTGCAATTGGTCAATTTGCCTGGGGCCAAGCTGGACCCCTCTCAAGGATTCCAGCATAACAGTGTTTTTTTTTTAAATATGGTTGTTTTGTTTTGGCACAGTGCTGGCAGTTTTTGAAGTAAAAAATGCAGCGCTTAGTTTAATAATGATAACTTAGATTTATCTCCCGTAGCACCTTTTAAGGAACCCAAGGACACAATTGTAAAACAGTGGTTCTCAAATAGAGTTATTTGTACACCAGGGAGCACTTGAAATTAAAAAAAATATCTACTTCATATAGTGTGGGAAAAAGTATGTATTAGATTCTCATATTATATTCCCATATGAACTGATGATATGATATTAGTTTACAGCTTTACAAAGATATGAAGAGATGCAGTAAAGAACTTTTATAGTTTTATGTAACCTCAAAAACAGAAAAAATACATTATACATACTGTATATATGTAAAGTATGCATTTTTTTTTCCAAATGTTTGAAGCCATATCGCTAAAAATAAGCATTGTTATCAGCTAATTTCCTGACAGACTGGACTCCGACTTCATCGAATAAATAAACAACTAATTAACTTAACAATACGAGTTTACAATTCAATAATTGTACCCACTACTGTACCTACGTCTACAATCCCTTCTCAAGGAGTCATCTTTTTACCTGTCTGGGATTTTTTTAGTTTTTCCTTGTTGTGAAGCCCTTTAAGACATTCGTCAAGCGGTAAAAAATGGATGGATGACAGATTTTTGGACAACCTGTTTGTGTTTTCCTCTTTTTAAGTACAAACCCCGTTTCCATATGAGTTGGGAAATTGTGTTAGATGCAAATATAAACGGAATACAATGATTTGTAAATCATTTTCAACCCATATTCAATTGAATGCACTAAAGTGACAAGATTTTTTTTTGCAAATAATAATTAACTTAGAATTTCATGGCTGCAAAACGTGCCAAAGTAGTTGGGAAAGGTCATGTTCACCACTGTGTTACATCACCTTTTCTTTTAACAACACTCAATAAACGATTGGGAACTGAGGAAACTAATTGTTGAAGCTTTGAAAGTGGAATTCTTTACCATTCTTGTTTTATGTAGCGCTTCAGTCGTTCAACAGTCCGGGGTTTCCGCTGTCGTATTTTACGCTTCAGAATGCGCCACACATTTTCGATGGGAGACAGGTCTGGACTGCAGACGGGCCAGGAAAGTACCCGCACTCTTTTTTTACGAAGCCATGCTGTTGTAACACGTGCTGAATGTGGCTTGGCATTGTCTTGCTGAAATAAGCAGGGGCGTCCATGAAAAAGACGGCGCTTAGATGGCAGCATATGTTGTTCCAAATCCTGTATGTACCTTTCAGCATTAATGGTGCCTTCACAGATGTGTAAGTTACCCATGCCTTGGGCACTAATACACCCCCATACCATCACAGATGCTGGCTTTTCAACTTTGCGTCTATAACAGTCTGGATGGTTCGCTTCCCCTTTGGTCCGGATGACACGATGTCGAATATTTCCAAAAACAATTTGAAATGTGGACTCGTCAGACCACAGAACACTTTTCCACTTTGCATCAGTCCATCTTCGATGATATCGGGCCCAGAGAAGCCGGCGGCGTTTCCGGATGTTGTTGATAAATGGCTTTCGCTTTGCATAGTAGAGCTTTAAGGCACTTACAGATGTAGCGACCAACTGTATTTAGTGACAGTGGTTTTCTGAAGTGTTCCTGAGCCCATGTGGTGATATCCTTTAGAGATTGATGTCGCTTGTTGACACAGTGCCGTCTGAGGGATCGAAGGTCACGGTCATTCAATGTTGGTTTCCGGCCATGCCGCTTACGTGGAGTGATTTCTCCAGATTCTCTGAACCTTTTGATGATATTACGGACCGTAGATGTTGAAATCCCTAAATTTCTTGCAATTGCACTTTGAGAAATGTTGTTCTTAAACTGTTTGACTATTTGCTCACGCAGTTGTGGACAAAGGGGTGTACCTCGCCCCATCCTTTCTTGTGAAAGTCAGAGCATTTTTTGGGAAGCTGTTTTTGTACCCAATCATGGCACCCACCTGTTCCCAATTAGCCTGCACACCTGTGGGATGTTCCAAATAAGTGTTTGATGAGCATTCCTCAACTTTATCAGTATTTATTGCCACCTTTCCCAACTTCTTTGTCACGTGTTGCTGGCATCAAATTCTAAAGTTAATGATTATTTGCAAAAAAAAAAAAGTTTATCAGTTTGAACATCAAATATGTTGTCTTTGTAGCATATGCAACTGAATATGGGTTGAAAATGATTTGCAAATCATTGTATTCCGTTTATATTTACATCTAACACAATTTCCCAACTCATATGGAAACGGGGTTTGTACAAGCTTTGGCACCGTTTACGCATCGGAACTGTATCACACGTACCTAATTGGAACCGATGTCGAATAATATAAACACAAAACGAAACCATACCCTGGGCCTGACACTTTTGGTGATGTTTTTTTTCTCCATATAGACAGAAACATTTTTCAAAGTTACCTTGAGTGCTTTGGCTGAGACGTACGGACGTTCGAGTCAGGCGCGCGTTCTTACGTTGCTGTGTGTTTCTGACTGTTTCGGTTGGCTCAAGATCGGCAGAGAAATCGGAGTCCTCCGTCCCATCTGAACTGCTGCCTGTGGTTCTCTGCAAAAACAACAACAACAGTAATAATGAATCCCTAGTCAAACGTAAGAAAAGTAACTTGGAACGGATTTCAATGTGTTTTCTTTTTTTTTTTCTCTTCTCTTTACCATGGGATAATCCATCATAGACCCCATCCTGGGGAAGGAGCATTATCTCCCTTCTAATACTGGTATATGAAGTATTATTATTTTTATTATTATAAATTATTAACTATGATATGTACATCAGATTTTGACTATAATAGCACCAAGCATTTATTTAATTTAATTAGACTTCACCACGGCAAATAACTCAAACTACGGTAATAAATACTAGCTTTTTAGTGACACCTCTTTGAGTTAATCAAGCCAAGCAAGTGTACGGTACCTGATATTGTATTCCGTTATTTGGAAAAAATGCAAACATTGATTTAAAGCCTGATCAAATGTTCATGATAGACAAATGACAAACGAGACGTCACTCTTTAACAATGCACGTCATTCAAAACTTACAGCAAGAAAGCTGAGCACCTAATTTGCATACAGCCAATAAGATATGCGGAGAGGCGGGGCTGTCTGACGTCGAACCAATGAAAACAACGCTGAACAAAATTTCGACCAATCACTGGCGTTGTTTTGGTACAGACACAACGCACCAGCCTCAAAACCAACGTAAAGTTGTCGTATTCATGGCAGTGGAGGTTATTATCATAAACGCATTTCCCCCGATGGGTAGATTACTCTTTTGAAAATCAAATAAGCAGTTTTTAATCTAATCTCAGTGTCACCTAAAACTGAAAGGCAAAGCATTTAGACAACTCAACAATACACATTTGCTACCAAAACGACGACTCCTCGGAATTACCCCCTGTTGATACAAAACGTGCACCTAAAAACACAATAATGTCTAAATGTATTGTATTTAATTTTGCTAAGTCATTCTATTTGTCTTAACGTTACATCACATCTTAAGCTATGACGTTATGTTATGCTCCAGCTACACAGTCTGCTCTCAAAGCTGATTTGTAGCAAACATATGCTCCTACCTTTCTGCGGGGCATGTTCACATATGTGACGTGTCGTATCGGACAGATTATCAATCTGTGTATTGGGAGTAATGTATCCCAGATTCCATCAATATTATTCACACAAATATGATCGTTTCAATGTGAGCACAATTAGCTGGAAACCGCGCATCAGTTCCGCTTTTGCTCCTACCGCGCATGCTCAGTCCGTTGACAAAATGCTGCCGTGTGGAAAAAGACACAACTTTCATGTGTTTAAAATATTATATTATTGTCCTGACTAAAAGCTCAGAAATATTATTTTCATTTAGCATTAATTAATTGTCACCGTGGTATGTGTTCTATATCCAGCTCCAAATATCCATGTTTGCTGCTTACCATGGGGTTAGGGTTAAAAACACAGACAAATACATTTGGTTATAGGATACAGGATTAGGATATTAATGACAAAATGTATCTAATTAAAACCTTGGAACTGTACACTGGTAAATTTAAAGAACGAATACAAAACAAACGCCTAGCCAAAGCCGGAAGCAACTTTTTAATTCACGTTTCTAGCCGGTGGAATTGACGGACACACTCGTGTTAGTTTTTTTCCTTCTGTACTCACAGGGGGCCGCGTCAGAAAAGCAAATATTTTTGGACCTTTAACAACTCTTGAGAAAAAAAAACAAATTAATGTTACAGTAGAAATTTACTGCTTTACAGGTTGCAACTATTATGGCCGGTGCCACCACAAAGACTGTACACGATATTTTTCAAAGCATGGAGTACGGACCAGCAGCAAGTTCCAGCAGTGGCTCTGCACAGGTACATCCTTAACATTAATTACGCTCATGCAAAACGAAATTCTAAGCTTTCAGACGTATTCTTGTTTGATATATTTGAAAGCAAGCACGCGTTAAACATCTTTGAACTCAGGTGCAGTTCATTAACTTCCCGCTGGCTGTCGCTCACAAGGCAAACACGTGACTGGACTGTACTGTAGGCTGACCATATTGTGAAATCCCAAAAAGAGGACACATATATGCGTGCCAAGGCCGGGACTAGGTGAACATTTGCCAATGATACTCGAACTTGCTTTATAAATAATATATTTATTTAAAGGCCTACTGAAATGAAATGTTTTTATTTAAACGGGGATAGCAGATCTTTTCTATGTGTCATACTTGATCATTTCGCGATATTGCCATATTTTTGCTGAAAGGATTTAGTATAGAACAACGACGATAAAGATCGCAACTTTTGGTATCTGATAAAAAAAAAAGGCTTGCCCTTACCGGAAGTAGCGTGACGTAGTCGGTTGAACATATCCGCAAAGTTCCCTATTGTTTACAGTGATGGCCGCCAGAAGTGAGAGAGATTCGGACCGAGAAAGCGACGATTTCCCCATTAATTTGAGCGAGGATGAAAGATTTGTGGATGAGGAAAGTGCAAGTGAAGGACTAGTGGGGAGTGGAAGCGATTCAGATAGGGAAGATGCTGTGAGAGCCGGGGGTGACCTGATATTCAGCTGGGAATGACTACAACAGTAAATAAACACAAGACATATATATACTCTATTAGCCACAACACAACCAGGCTTATATTTAATATGCCACAAATTAATCCCGCATAAAAACACCTAGGTGTTTGTTATGCTAGCTACTAGCTCGAGCTAGTTATAACTCGAGCGGGTTATATGGACGGGATCCCGTCCATATAACCCGCCAATACAATTCAAACACCTGCACAACGCACACACTCACTCAGCCCAAAGGACCGTTCACCTAACCCAAGGTTCATAAAGCTTATATATTTAACCAAAGTTACGTACGTGACACGCACGTACGGGCAAGCGATCAAATGTTTGGAAGCGCAGCTGCGTAGTCACGGTATTTTGTCTGCGTCTGTGTATCCAAATCAAAGTCCTCGTCCTCCTGGTAAGAGTCTCTGTTGTCCGAATTCTTCGATCTTGACTGCATCTTTCGGGAATGTAAACAATGAAACACTGACTGTGTTGTGTTGCTGACTTCCCTCGCAAAATACTCTGCTTCGCACCGACAACTTTCTTCTTTGCTTGCTCAGCTTCTTTCTCCATAATGCAATGAACAAATTGCAACAGATTCACCAACACAGATGTCCAGAATACTGTGGAATAATGAGATGAAAACAGAGCTATTTCGTATTGGCTTCAATGGGGAAGCCATACCTCTGTTTCACTGGCTACGTCACGCGCATGCGTCATCCAAAGGAATTTTCAACCGGAAGTTTAGCGGGAAATTTAAAATTGCACATTATAAGTTAACCCGGCCGTATTGGCATGTGTTGCAATGTTAAGATTTCATCATTGATATATAAACTATCAGACTGCGTGGTCGGTAGTAGTGGCTTTCAGTAGGCCTTTAAATAAAGCATTTTTTCTCTTCTGTTGACAGCAGTGTTGGCGCTAGGAATTTTCTAAATGGGGTCCCACAGTAAATTTTGGGGTCCCACTTTTTTGTAAGCGTTTTGAAAACAAATGATAAACGTATGCATTATCCTGTTATATCTCACATACTATATTGTGTTTTGGAAAAAGGTTGTCATAAACATTACTTAATTCATTAAAAAATAATAATAAAAAAAGAAAACAAATTTGTATACATATTAGGGCAGACCTGGGCATTGTACGGCCCGCGGGCCGCATCCGGCCATTTGCGCATCCCTGTCCGGCCCGCGTGAGGCCAATCATAAATTACAAAATACATTTCAAAAAGTATCTATGTCGAGTGTGCAATACAACGGTGCTGCTTTTGTTTTGAAAAGCGTTATTTGTATTACTTCCGTGTGGACGTATGCGCGTGTGCGATTGTGAGTGAATTGAACGGCGCAATCACAAATGACAAAATAAAGTTTAAAAAACATCTATGTCGTGCGCGCAATACAACTGCTGCTTTTATTTTGAAATGTGTTATTTATGCCGTATGTCCGGGGGGAACCTGTGAGTGAAGGTGCATAGAGACAAGTGATGAGACGCTAAAAAAAGAAAAGTTGATGACGAATGGTGTGTTTCCAACAAGACATGGACTGCCAAGTATTTCTTTACATAAATTAAAGGTAAAGCCGTGTGCTTAATGTGTGGTACACAGCTTGCTGTGTTTAAAGAATATAATTTTAATCGCCACTACACGAAGAAACACAAGGGAAAATACCGGAATGTGTCTGATGAAGCGCGCGCAAGGGAGGCTGATGCGTTGATGGTAAAACTGCAAACCCAACAAGGACTTTTTGCCATATTTCACACCCCCAGAGATGCAGCCGTCAGGACAAGTTTCGTCATTTCTCACAAAAGCGCCAGAAAAAGTAAGGCGTTTTCTGACGGAGAGTTTATTAAGGAGTGCTTATTGGACTTTGTTGCGCTGTATGCCCGGAGACATGGACTGTTTTTCGCTAACTTTGGATGAGAGCTATGATGTACGTGACACCGCCCAGCTGCTCTTCTTCTTACGTGGGATAACTGCAGACTTTCAAATCACGGAGTAGCTGGCAGCCATGCAGTCAATTAAAGAGACAACCACAGGTAATGACTTGTTCACATAGGTAAATGCGTATTTGGACATGTTAGGACTGAAATGGGACAAGCCAGCAGGTGTGACAATCCAATCCACTTTATTTATATAGCACATTTAAACAACAAAATGTTTCCAAAGTGCTGCACAACAATATTAAAAACAATATTCAAATATTATCCTTATCTCCACCATTGACTGAATAAAAAGAAAAAACAATTACATATAAAACCAATATAAAATAAATATGATTAAAAACTATTTTTAACAACAGATGGTTGTCCAAATCTGATGGGGAAAAATGTTGGATAATGCAGGATAAAGTGACCATCAAAAGCAATCTGCTTTTGTATAAAGTTAAGTTAGGTTAAATTAAATTATTATTATTATTATTATTAATTATTATTATTATCATCATTATTATTTATCTTACGGTATATCAAAAATAATATTGAGCAAAATGTAATTGAAATATTGTCGTGTGGCCCTCCAGCAGTGCTCGGGTTGCTTATGCGGCCCCCGGTGAAAATTAATTGCCCACCCCTGTATTAGGGGGTGTGGGAAAAAATCGATTCGAATTCGAATCGCGATTCTCACGTTGTGCGATTCAGAATCGATTCTCATTTTTAAAAAATCGATTTTTTTATTTATCTATATTTTTTAATTTAATTTTATTTATTTTTTTAATTAATCAATCCAACAAAACAATACACAGCAATACCATAACAATGCAATCCAATTCCAAAACCAAACCCGACCCAGCAACACTCAGAACTGCAATAAACAGAGCAATTGAGAGGAGACACAAACACGACACAGAACAAACCAAAAGTAGTGAAACAAAAATGAATATTATCAACGACAGTATCAATATTAGTTACAATTTCAACATAGCAGTGATTAAAAATCCATCATTGACATTATCATTAGACATTTATTTTAAAAAACCCAAAAAACAATAGTGTCACAGTGGCTTACACTTGCATCGCATCTCATAAGCTTGACAACACACTGTGTCCAATATTTTCACAAAGATAAAATAAGTCATATTTTTGGTTCATTTAATAGTTAAAACACATTTACATCATTGCAATCAGTTGATAAAACATTGTCCTTTACAATTATAAAAGCTTTTTACAAAAATCTACTACTCTGCTTGCATGTCAGCAGACTGGGGTAGATCCTGCTGAAATCCTATGTATTGAATGAATAGAGAATCGTTTTGAATCGGGGGAAAAAAATCCTTTTTGAATCGAGAATCGTGTTGAATTGAAAAAAAAAATCGATTTTGAATCGGATCGTGACCCCAAGAATCGATATTGAATCGAATCGTGGGACACCCAAAGATTCACAGCCCTAATACATATGTACATGTATTTAGTTATAAACGCATGCGCGTTTATCATAACTCTCTCGCTCTCTCTGTCTCTGCCCCTCCCTCTCGAATGCTGCTGCGTGCGCACACCTTCACAATTTGTTTAGTTTTTAACCCCTTCTTAACCCTGGACGTACATTGAAAATACACGCAACCCTAACTCAAAATGCCAGACATTTGAGGCACTTAAGAAACTCCGCCCGGACAGCCCCGCAAAAGAGGACATGTCCGGGAAAAAGAGGACGTATGGTCAGTCTACTGTACAGTAACCTCAGGAAATGTCATTCCTCCTATAAAGTAATATTGTCTTATTACAAAAGTGTAATATTTCACCTGAGTTTGCGCATTATTTAAGGCATAAGTGTCTACGTTTTTGTACAGAAAAATAGAAAAACGCTGGGGGGCATATTTGATACCAGTAGAAAATCACTATGTCAATAATATCACAGGTGTCAAACTCAAGGCCCGGGGGCCAGATCTGACCCGCCACATCATTTTATGTGGCCCACGCCAATAAAGTGCATCATCTTTTCTCACTAAATGTACAGTTCAGTTTCAGTAAATTTGGAACATGCATACGATACAATGTAATGCATCACACAATTCCAGTTGTTTCATTACAGCACGTCCGAAAAGGAGTAGGAAGAAGCCGAGCTTTTTTAATCCTACCCCTTTTCATACCATAGCAATTTTATCCAATTTCCTTGTTCTCTGTAACAGCACAGTGAACACATAAATAATAAATAAATAATATACCATAGTAAGCATACAAAAATTAAATACATAAATATTCTTTGTCTCAATAAAGGGAAAAAAAGGGTTCAAGATGTTCATTATAATTCTTGTTCTGTGTACTTTGTGATCACTTGTAGTTTGAACAGTCTCTTAAACTGAATCATATTGGTGCTTTGTTTGATTTCTTTGCTTAATCCGTTCCATAATTTCATTCCACATACTGATATGCTAAAGGTTTTAAGTGTTGTACGAGCATACAAATGTTTTAAATTAGATTTTCCTCTAAGGTTATATTCCTCCTCTTTTGTTGAGAAGAATTGTTGTACATTCTCGGGTAGCAGGTTATAGTTTGCTTCGTGCATAATTTTAGCTGTTTGCAAATGCACCAAATCGTTGAACTTCAATAATTGTGATTAAATAATAATAATGACTGACTGTGATAATCTCTACTACCTTATATTACTATATATTATGGTGCATGGTTAAAATCGATCATTCACATGTTTTATATTCTAGTTTCTTCAAAATAGCCACCCTTTTCTCTGATTACTTTTTCGCACACTTTTGTCATTCTCTTAATGAGCTTCAAGAGGTAGTCACCTGAAATGGTTTTAACTTCACAGGTGTGCTTGAAGCTCATCAAGAGAATGCCAAGAGTGTGCAAAGCAGTAATCAGAGCAAAGAGTGGCTATTTTGAAGAAACTAGAATACAAAACATGTTTTCAGTTATTTCACCTTTTTTTGTTAAAGTTAAAGTACCAATGATTGTCACACACACACCAGGTGTGGTGAAATTTGTCCTCTGCATTTGACCCATCCCCTTGTTCAGCCCCTGGGAGGTGAGGGGAGCAGTGGGCAGCAGCGGTGGCCGCGCCCGGGAATAATTTTTGGTGATTTAACCCCCAATTCCAACCCTTGATGCTGAGTGCCAAGCAGGGAAGTAATGGGTCCCATTTTTATAGTCTTTGGTATGACTCGGCCGGGGTTTGAACTCACGACCTACCGATCTCAGGGCGAAGTACATAACTCCACGTGTTCATTCAGTTATGATGCCTTCAGTGACAATCTACAATGTAAATAGTCATTAAAATAAAGAAAACGCATTGAATGAGCAGGTGTGTTCAAACTTTTGGCCTGTACCGTATATTCCAAACATCTTTGTTAGAATGAAATGCTTGTTCCCCTCACTTATGAATTCAAAAGAAAGTATATTATCCATCAATTTGTGCGTAAAAAACCTAGTCATCAAATGCATATGGAATTGTGTAATATCACGAGAAGATAGAAGTCATATATACAGTATTTACTGTAACAAGTAGCCCTCGGAG
Organism: Entelurus aequoreus; assembly: GCF_033978785.1. Lineage (NCBI taxonomy): Eukaryota > Metazoa > Chordata > Actinopteri > Syngnathiformes > Syngnathidae > Entelurus > Entelurus aequoreus. Next base: position 31,368,933 of record NC_084755.1, read on the forward strand.
AGCAGCCATAACTGCAATGTGGACCTTAGTGAAAACAAATTTGACACCCAAGTGCCAAACTGTCAATAAAATATTAACATATTTGCTTTGTGTTGTAGCTGACAAAGCAAATTAGCAAAACAAATCTGCTGACAAATGCCTTGGGCCACACTTTGTACACAACTGCTCTAAGGTGGAGACAAGATGGAGGGACAAGTTTCACCTGCAAATAGACACAGATATAAACGCTTTATCTGAGATTGTTAAATTTCGAACTTTGCTCCTCAGTCTGTTAATAGTTTACTCTCGTCCTCATCTACCACACCAGCCTTGATCAGCCAATGTCCAGCAGAAGCCACCGTTTTCCAACCAATCATGTCCGCTGTCTCCCAAAGCGCTTTTTGCCTTTTAGCGTTGCATTCAAATTGTGAAGATATTAATGTGTGCCATCTCTCTGCTCCTTCAGGCCTGGCTGAATCATCATTCCCGCGCTCTGGGTCTGTTTATTGATGGCAAGTTTGTCCGTCCAGAAGACAGACAGACTCTCTCACTGAGGGACTCCAGGGGTGAGATCAGTTTTGGAGCCATGAAAGCTGCACAGCCTGCACTGAAACAAAAAAAAATTCCGACAGCTTTCTTGACAATTGTGATAAATCAGACTTTAGGCGAAAAACAGTTTCTAGCTTTCCTAACAGTGATGCTATAATAATGATAAATCAAAGAGCACCTTCTATGTGTGGGTAACAATGCCATCTACTGTCGAGACTTGTAACTACAAACCACTCAGACAGCCATGGGATATTACAGACCCTTTCAAAAAAAATAGAATATCATGGATAGGTGTATTTATTTCCATAATTCCATTCAAAGCCTTAAACTGCCATAGATTATTGATTCAGGGCCCACAACGTAAACAATTTCAAGTATTTAGTTGTTCATTTGTACATAATTTAAGCTTCCAGCTCATAAAACCCACGAAAATAGTATTTCAAAAAATTTGAATATTGTGAAGAAATTTACTTCTCTGCCAGATTCATTAATTTTGTCTGTTTGATGATCCGCCGAAGCCCACAGTCAGCTCTTTTGCTGGTGCATCTTCTCCTGCCACATTTTGCCCTTCTACTCGACTTTCCATCGATATGCTTGGACACAACAGTCAACAGTCTGTGAACAGCCAGCCTCCTTTGCTATGAACCTTTGTGGCCTACATCCTATGGAGGGTATCAATGATGGTCTTCTGGCCAGTTGTCAAGTCTGCAGTCTTCCCCATATTGATCTTAACTGAGACAATTGAACCAAAGTGAAGCAATTTAATGACAACCTTTGAGTTTAGTAGATGAGTATTGCGTGACATTCAGTTTAAAACATTCATGCCCTGTAAAATTTGGGCTGATTTCTTCACAGTATTACATTTTTTTGAAATCCTGTTTTTGTGGATTTTGTGAGCTGAAGGCCCAAATTATGTACAAATAAAAAACTGAATACTTTAAATTATTAAAGTTGTGGCCCTGAATCTATGATCTATAGAAGTTTAATGTTTTGAATGGAATTATGGAAATAAATACACTTTACACACAAGACGTCACTTCCTGTCAATGAGAAAGAACGCAAAGAAAAAGGCTCCGCTTCTGCTACCGGAGTTTTCTTTAAGTCTGACGATTTTGACCACTGATTTGCGATCACAGCCACAGGAGTGTCACCTGGCATCTTCGACCTGATTTTGGTCAGTTGAGAGGCACTGATACGCTGAAATATGGCGAGTTGGAAGAGCCGTTAGCCTCAAGCCAACGGCGGCGGACGATACAAATGCGTTTTGTTCAGGAGAGAACACACAGAAGATAATACAAATAATAACAGGATAAATTAACAAATTGAAAAGATGGTTTGACAAAAACAGACTATCTTTGAATCTCAGTAAAATCAAAATAATGCTATTTGGTAACAGTAGAAGAGAAAGTCAAACACAAATACAAATAGATGGAATATAAATTGAAAGAGTAAATGAAAGCAAATTTCTAGGTATAATGATTGATGATAAATTGAACTGGAAATCTCATGTAAAAAATATACAACATAAAGTAGCAAGAAACACGTCAATAATGAATAAAGCAAAACATGTTCTAGACCAAAAATTACTTCATATTCTCTACTGCTCGCTAGTGTTACCATATCTGAGTTATTGTGTAGAAATATGGGGAAATAACTACGAAAGTACACTTCATTCATTAACGGTGTTACAAAAAAGATCAGTTAGAATAATACATAATGTTGAATGAATTCCTTCTAAGTCTATAACAAGATCTGATAGCTCAGTTACAGCTCTTTTTTTTTTTACCAAATACGTGTTTTATGTTGCACGATTGCACCAAGAAAAGTTCTTAGTTTGATAACCCGTTCTCAAGCAATGGCAATAAAACTACCGTATTTCCTTGAATTGGCGCAGGGAATATAGTATTCGCACGTCTAGAATTACTGCCGGGTCAAACTCGTTTTTCAAAATAATTAACGCATGCTTGGCCTTATCGCCGGTTTATTATTGAAGCTGGATCAAATTCGTTTCGCAAAATATTAATTTTATTATCGCATGTCTATAATTTTCGCCGGGTCAAACTCGTTTCGCAAAATATTTAACATATGGCTAGAACTTCCACCGGGTCAAATTCGTTACGTCACGAGTGACGCATCTGTCCTCATTTTCAAAATGGAGGAAGCTGCTTTCAGATTGAGTGAGCCTATGGCTTTGCACTTTGTTTATATTATATATATGTTTTTTTGCATTCTATTTTAGTTACTTTGAATTTATAACCCCCTGGCGCTGCTTTGTATTCTTTTTGTACTGTTTTGTACTACTTTTGTACTTATTTGATTGTTGAAATGTTGAAATGTATAAATAAAACTTTAAAAAAAAAAAAAAAAGAAAAAAAAAAGGAAGCTGCTTTCAGTAGTTTACAATCGCACAAAGGAAAAAAGATAAAGAGCTTTTCAGTAGGATTTAAGGTCCAAGCTATTGAATACCGGTGCAGTATGCTAAAGAGAACAGTAAGCAGCTATGTTTTATTAATATACCGTAGCTGCGTGTGTGAAATACTGTATAAGTCATTAAATGACTCCCGCCTCCTGGTGGTAGAGGGCGCTGCCGCGCTAGTGATCCTTCTTGCGACTTCCGGTACTGCAGAAGAAGTGAACACACGCAGCAAGAGATTTTTTTTTCTTTTAACAAGGATTTCATACCGGTATCTAAAATAAAACAGTTTTCTAAACTGGACTTTCAATCGAAGCTGGATGTAATAATTAAAGGAATATCTCCATCGAAACAGAGACTTTTAAAACTGAAGAAAGAAAATAAGGAAGACTTCTATAAACAAGTTATCGATGCTTTTGGTCAGAAGGATTGATTGATTGATTGATTGATTGAGACTTTTATTAGTAGGTTGCACAGGAGCTGCAAATGGACTCCATTTATAAGTACAGGTAAGACCATAATAACGTTTTTTTAATTAAATGTGCTTTTCATGATGGTATGCTTACATCACACTCAAAGCGCACGCCTAAATTTTATGGATTCCTTTTGGTAAACGCCGGAGTGAGAAGAGGTTTTAAAATAATTACCGCATGCACGGCCATCCCGCCGGTTTCCGGTAAACGCAGGTGTGACAGGAGGTTTTAAATTAATTAACGCCCCTGCGGCTATTCAAGGAAATACGGTATTCTGATTCTGATTCTGATTTAGAGACATACAAACCCTTTATTAATTGAATCAAAAATACTGAAATTTCACAACATAGTGAATTTGCAAACAGCTAAAATTATACACAAAGCAAACTATAATCTGCTACCCAATAATATACAACAATTCTTCTCAATAAAGGAGAAATATAATTTTAGAGAAAATTTTAATTTAAAACATTTCTTTGCAAGTACAACACTTAAGACCTTCAGTATATCTATGTGGAATTAAATTATGGAATGGATTAAGCAAAGCAATCAAACAATGTACTAATATGATCCACTTCAAGAAACTCTTCAAACTTAAAGTGTTTACAAAGTACAAAGAAGAAGAACCATGATAAACATTCTGAATTTATTTCATCCATCCATCCGTTCATTTTCAAAATAATCTTACTCATCTCACCATATGAAATGTAACTTACTTCACCGAGTATTATTTATTTATTTATTTTTATTGTGATTACTTATGGAGTATACTGTGAATAAATTGAGAACGGGAAGTGAACAAATGTTTTAGCTACAGTTATGTAAAAGAAAAGGGGTAGGATTAAATAAGCTCTGCTTCTTCCTACTCCTTTTCGACCATGTTGAAAAGAGAAAATGGAAATTGTGATGTATCATGTTGTATGCATGCATGTTCCAAATAAACTCAAACTCAACTCAACTTTTCCATGATATTCACATTTTTTGGAAAGGGTCTGTACATGAAAGTATGAAAAACACTGCATATGTTTTTCCCCCTGTGCCTGCTGTCTAGGTGATCTCGTGTGTCACACGGTGTGCGCTGTAGAGGCTGATATTTCCCAGTGTATATCCTCTGCCCTTCAGGGCTTTGATGTTTGGAGTGGCCTCTCCTGCTACCAGAGATCCAAAGTCCTGCTCAGGTAAACGTAACATCACGATCTTACACGTTTCCGACCCTTCCCAACCTCTGTCTTCAGCATGACACTTGTCTGCTAATAACAGGTTGGCGAGCACCCTCGGGCAACATGGCCAGAGCGTCACTGAGCTGTGTGACCTGTGTCAAGCCTCCTTCAGCTCCTCCGCCCTGGTTCGAATGTTGCAGTACTACAGCAGCTGGGCTCAGCTCAGAGACAGGCTCATTGCACACTGGAAGCCACTGGGTAGGCAAACTAGGCCATGTCGCCACAAACAAGCACACTATTTTAATGTGTGATAAGTTCTGTAGAGGTTTATTATAGAAACAAAGGGTGGCACTCGTTTTCACTGAGGGCCACATTGCAGTCATGGTTGCCTTCAGAGGGGCCCCATGTAACAGTGAATATGTATAAATATAAATGTGTTCGCCTAATGATACCACACAATTGCCCAGGCATTTGATCAAACTTTTTTCTGTACAAACTGATGGTTACCTTTGTTTTGAAATCATAAGTCAGCGTCACAAGAAGTTATTTAAGTATTTTGAGTTTTACCAATAAATTATATTAGGGCATAATACAGACCTGGGCATTGTGCGGCCCGCGGGCCGCATCCGGCCCTTTGTACGTCCCTGTCCGGCCCGCGTGAGGCCAATTATAAATTACAAAATAAATTTAAAAAAGCATCTATTTCGAGTGTGCAATACAACGGTGCTGCTTTTGTTTTGAAAAGCGTTATTTGTATTACTTCCGTGTGGACGTATGCTCGTGCGCGCAGCGGCAATCTCAAATTACAAAATAAATTTAAAAAAACATCTTTGTCGTGCGTGCAATACAACTGTGCTGCTTTTATTTTGAAAAGTGTTATATGTGCGTATGTCCTGGGAGGGAAGGCGCACAGCGACAAGTGATGCCCGGTTATCCCCGAGACGCTAAAAAGAGAAAAGTTGATGACGAATGGCGTGTTTTCAACAAGACATGGACTGCCAAGTAAAGGTAAAGCCGTGTGTTTATTTGTGGTACACACGTTGCTGTGTTTAAAGAATATAGTGTAACGACCTGCTGAAGTAGATGTTGTCTTCTTGAGTTGCGTAAATGAGGAGTGGGGAGACGTGCGTGTGGAAGGAACGAGATATGTTGAGCTGTGTTAGTATAGCTTGCTCAATAAAAGTTTAAAAAGAGCGTCAGACTTGATGTGCACTTCTTCTGGACGCTACAATTGGTGGCAGAAGTAAAACTTTGCGCATACTGCGCTGCTTGTGTGCTACGTCATCGGGAGGTACGTGCCACGTGAGGAGCTCGCCGCAAAGAGAGAGAGAGAAAGAGAGAGAGCGTTTACACGTGCAGCCACGCTGCTTGCCACGGGGGGAATTCCGCCCTCAATGAAGACTCCCAGGTTTGATGGCAAGGCGAACTGGGAGGCATTTCATCCCACTTCTGACATCAATTGTAGCGTCCAGAAGAAGTGCACACCAAGTCTGATGCACTTTTTAAACTTTTATTGAGCATGCTATACTAACACAGCTCAACTTATCTCGTTCTTTCCAAAAGGAAAACCAATCCTCACTCCTCATTTCCGCAACAGCAACGCTTCCTCCTTCTTCGCCAATCACCTTACAGGCGTGCTACGTTCACAACAAAGAGGATGCAGGATAAAGTGACAGAAATTGAAATTTTTGTATTGTAATATACATCAGGAAGTGTTGTGTAAGAAAGTGTTAAAAATAAAACCATCAAAAACCATCTGCTTTTGTATAAACATAAGTTAGGTTAAATGAAAATATTATTATTATTATCTATCTTACGGTATATCAAAAATAATTTGAGCAAAATTTAATTGAAATATTGTCGGTGTGGCCCTCCAGCAGTGCTCGGGTTGCTCATGCGGCCCCCGGTAAAAATTAATTGCCCACCCCTGGCATAATAGATCGCGAGCTACCGGTCGATCGCAGCGGGTGTGTCAGTCGATCGCCAGCCAGGCATTAAAAAATAGTCCTAAAAATTAGCGATTAGCAATCTTCACTGTGACGTGACTTTCGTCACTTGATTGAAATTTACGGCACCCGAGGATCTTGTGAGATGACGCTGGTTGCAGCGAGCTCAGTATTAAGAAAAAAAAAGACTGAAAGGAAGGCGATAAACACTTTATATTTTAAAAGACTTTAACGGCGTACCTGCTGTCAAAACCCTAAAGACTGACCGCACAGTTCCTGTCTTCACAATAAAAGTGCTGCTCTATCCTGCATGCGCTAACAAAATAAGAGTATCGGGAAGCGAGAGCGCACACAAGCTAGCAAGCTACGGAGTTTGCCGTCGATATATTTTTTGGAAAGTATAAAAAGGAGTATGGAAGCTGGACAAATAAGATGCCAAAAACCAACCACTTTCATGTGGTATTGGACAGAAAGGAGGGCTTTTTTTCTCCTACACATTGTAAAAGCGAAAATGTGGAAGTTATCAGCACTTTTGTGAATCATGTCCCATTTCAAGTCAAAAAATATTACAAGTCATCCGATTCAGGTAATACACCAATTTATATTCTTGTCTTCATGAAATAAAATAATCTGTAAGTTATGGTTATGGTTTGATTTTATTTTGAACATTCATACAATTACAACATGAAACATGTGTTAAACATGCTTGTATTTTTATTAAACACCTTTAACAAAAAACATCTGTTTCATAAATAAATAAATATGTATTATAAATAAATAAACATTTGTTGCACAATCAGATAATATAGCAATATTAAAGTTTAAAAGGTATACAATTCTTTATGCCTGTAATTGTTTATCAGTGTGCAAAACTACATTTGGAATGTTTTTAGTAACAGTGAGAAGCTTATATGAGGCGACGTGGCTCATATGGTAAAGCGGCCGTGCCCGCCACCTGAGGGATCCCTGTTCGATTCCAGCTTCCGCCATCCTAGTCACTGCCGTTGTGTCCCTTGTGCAGGACTCTTATGCAAAGCGCTTTGGGTCTCTAGACAAAAAGCTCTATATAAATATAATACACTTCACTCCACTTATTAAAGGGTTGAGATGACCAACAATAGGATTTTTTAGGGCCTTTTATGGTTGTTTTTTTCCACCTTTCACTGGAGGTCATGGAATGTAACTGCGAGGAACTTTCAGCTGATCCTCAAGCTTTTAGAGAGAATTTTGCTTTATCAGCTAAAACGCCCTGTTTTTTAACTTATTTTAATCCATAATGTTTGAGGCAGTTAAAGGTATTTTACTTATACAGTTTGGGCGCTACGTGTTGCGATTCTCATTTTCCCCACAAATGAGTCATTTCTTCATGTTCTGCTTTTGCTGTTTTGCAGGTTTGGTTGCAGTGGTTACCTCTGATGACTGCACTCTCTATCCCCTGATGCTCAAAGTTTTGCCCGCGCTAGCCATGGGTAAGAAAGTTGTTTTGGGTTGACAACGTACAAGTTTATCATGATTTTCTTTTCTTTTGTTAAGATGTTGTGAGACACTAAAATGTATGTATTTTCCATAGGTAACGCTGTCATTATTGTCCCTGGTCAGTGCACTGCAGCTCCAATGCTTCTGCTGTCTCAACTTTTCATGGCTGCAGGCATCCCTGCAGGGGCCCTCAGTGTTTTAACTGGCAGTGACATCTCACTGGCTGCTGATGTGGCCATAAACCCCAACATCAGCTATGTCACCTACAGTGGCAACAAGCAGGTGCACATATAGACATATATATTTAACCAACATTGGGGATACCTACATAATCTATACTAAGGTGTGTTTTTTAAAATTCTGCTCCAGGACGGCATGAAGCTGTGTAAAGCCACAGCAGGGATGGGTGTCCCAGTCTCCGTAACCCCGACCATCGGCGCCACATGCCCCATCATTATCTTTGAGTCTGCTGATATCAACAGTGCTGTGGATGACGTGATAGAGACTGCCTTCAAAAAGAAAAAAGAGGTGACACAGGGCAGATTTGTTTGTTTTCCTCGCTCGGATGTGGGTTTATATCAGGGGATGAGTTTGTGAAGCTCTTTGAGGAACCTGTTTGGTACCTGGGGTGTCCAAACTTGTTGACTGGGAGGCACTGGGCTAAAAAAATATATGTGTGTATATATGTATGTATGTAAATATAGTTGTATATATATACTGTATGTACATATACAGTACAGGCCAAAAGTTTGGACACACCTTCTCATTTCAATGTGTTTTCTTTATTTTCAAGACTATTTACCTTGTAGATTGTCACTGAAGGCATCAAAACTCAGACACTTGTGAAGTGAAACCATTTCTGGTGACTACCTCTTGAAGCTCATCGAGAGAATGCCAAGAGTGTGCAAAGCAGTAATCAGAGCAAAGGGTGGCTATTTTAAAGAAGCTAGAATATAAAACATGTTTTCAGTTATTTCACCTTTTTTTGTTTAGTACATAACTCATAGTGTTGATGCATTCAGTGACAATCTACAATGTAAATAGTCATGAAAATAAAGATAATATAATGGATATATACCGTAATTTCCGGACTATAAGCCGCACCTGACTATAAACCGCACCAGCTAAATTTAGGGGAAAATACATATCGCTCCATATATAAGCCGCACCCGACTATAAGCCGCAGGGTTTTGATGTGTAATTACCGTAGTATATAGGGGTTCCTGCTACCACGGAGGGGATTGTCGGGACAGAGATGACTGTTTGGGAACGCAAAGCGTCCCATTTATTAACAATAAATCTTTCAATCAAACTTTCACATCTTTGACATGGCGAACAGCATTCGTGCAGAGTACAAATAATACAACGGTGCAATGTAATACAAAGTGCTCGCCTGTACGTTATCAAAATAACCAGCCTACCGGTATATGAAAAGTCAGTCTTTAATCATTGTGTCATCGTCTTCCTCCTGCGTACTAAAACCACCGAAATCCTCTTCGTCGGTGTCGGAGAAGAACAGGCCGTAAATAAGCCGCACCCTTGTATAAGCCGCAGGGACCAGAACGAGGGGAAAAAGTAGCGGCTTATAGTCCGGAAATTACGGTAATTAATAATTATTTTGATTGAATATTAGGAGTAGAGATGTCCGATTATCGGCCGATAAATGCTTTAAAATGTAATATTGGAAATTATCGGTATCGGTTTTTTCATTATCGGTATCGTTTTTTTATTTTTTATTTAATTTTTTATTTATTAAATCAACATAAAAAACACAAGATACACTTACAATTAGTGCACCAACCCAAAAAACCTCCCTCACCTATTTACACTCATTCACACTCATTCACACAAAATGGTTGTTTCTTTCTGTTATTAATATTCTGGTTCCTACATTATGTATCAATACAGTCTGCAAGGGATACAGTCCGTAAGCACACATGATTGTGTGTGCTGCTGGTCCACTAATAGTACTAACCTTTAACAGTTAATTTTACTCATTTTCATTAATTACTAGTTTCAATGTAACTGTTTTTATATAGTTTTACTTTCTTTTTTATTCAAGAAAATGTTTTTAATTTATTTATCTTATTTTATTTTATTAATTTTTTTTAAAAAGGACCTTATCTTCACCATACCTGGTTGTCCAAATTAGGCATAATAATGTGTTAATTCCACGACTGTATATATCTGTATCGGTTGATATCGGTATCGGTAATTAAGAGTTGGACAATATCGGAATATCGGATATCGGCCAAAAAGCCATTATCGGACATCCCTAATTAGGAGTATGTAAAAGTTAAAGCTCCTACAGTGTTTACTTCCGTGACGACCTCCTTAAAGCATTGTAATCAATCAGAAATATCAAGCAGCTAAAAGTCAAACATGGATAATTGGATACACTGTTTTGCATTTTGTTTTGTATGCCTTGCAATGGATTTAAATGGGTGTAATTTCACATTTGAAAGGTTGATTGGATGTTTTTTATAATATCCACAAACTTTTGTGAGCAGGTTGTGTTATGAGTGACCATGTGTGTTGACTTTTTATGCTGGGTGAATTTTTTTCCCCTGCTCCATGACATGTACTTAAAATCATCAAAGCACACTTCCATGTGAGTTACTTATGTTGTCCACTAGATGGTGATAAATTAACATCTATCAGATCCAAAATATTCAAATTTGATATAAAAATACCCATCCCTGCCAAATTACTATTTGTATAGTCTCGCGGGTCAAATTGAAGTAGCCTGTGCTATCTATACAAATGAAATTTTATTTATGGATTGATTGTTTTAAACTTGTTTCCTTATCAGTCCTTCCTTTATTCCTACAGACACACTGGGTGCTGTGTGTGCAGGAGAGTGTGTTAAACAATGTGGTGGACCGTCTGCAGCTGCGCATTGCAGGCTTGAAGTGTGTGCCTCTTCCCAGCTGTGAAGCCAGGTTGCTAGTGGACGCCGCAGTGCAGGAAGCTCAACACAAGGGGGCCACGGTTAGTCACAAAACATTTTTGCTAATTTATTTATGCATGGAAAGTTGCACCAAAAAAACATACCTAACATAAGTGCATCTATATATGAAATATTTCACAACATGAATACATAAATTTAGAATAGAAGTAAAAATTCATAGAATTAGAAATCTGTTGGAACTAATGACAAATATATATAGTTGTATTATATAGCTATGCTCTTGTCCTCGCCGATGATGTATCACGTATAACGCATCAGATACGTTAGCCAAAAAATAAGCCCACAAACTAGCGAAAATGAGTAAAAAAACAAAAGTCTTTGGAGACCATTTTTGCAAAGGAGGAAAGGCAATGGCTCCCCACTAATTTAGAGTTATGGTGAGTTGTATTTTTCATGCACTTATTTTTTGCTGTATTAATCTGCTACACGTGGAAGGCTGCTCTGTGCATCAGTAGACACCACACCTTAGGTTTAATTGTGATTAGTCACATGCCGTTACATTGTATGCAATGATGTACTGTAGATGTTGTTTAATTTCTATATGTGTACAGCTCTGGTAATGGGTACATTCGCACCCACCTGCACAAATGTACCTCAGAATGTAACAATCCAAATAAATATTTACTAGGGCATGCATATATAATATGCATTACTTTGACCATTTAAAATCAATGATAACAAAAAGGAAATGCTTAGAAATAGCATAAAAATTCCCCAAAAACTTGGAAAAACGCAATTTATAGCGTTACTTTTTGGTGTAACCATCATAAGCGTTCTGTTCAGGTATATTTATTTTATATTTTGATAAATCATCATATTTATGTATAACTAAATTTAAATAGGTATTGATCAATCTTTAAGCTGTGTGTATTTGATTTGAGTTTGCTTTTGACGTCATATTTAGAATTGTAGTTGAAACTTTTACAACCTTGTGTTGCGCTCATGATGGTGTAACCAAACTAGATTTCATTTAATGATCTTATTATGAATATTTATTCCCTTTTTTACATTTAGAATATTTTAATATTCATTTATAAACATTGAATACATTTCGAATATCAATAAAATGCAATTGCTTTCATCTTATAGGGTAATGTTTAGTTACACCAAGTCATGAGCATAACACTAAGCTTCATCACTTTGACTTGTAATATCTCTAATTCTGGTGGTGTTTTATGCTTTTTTCTTTTTGGAACATGTACTATACATATAATACAATAAAGTCCCATATACAATTATGTTTCTAACAGTACTTTAATTTTGCCTTTGAAAGTGTCCATTAGTGGAGCTGTACACATATGCGTAAACATATGTAGTTATGTGAATGTAATAACACTAAACTTTCTATTTCATTAATGTAAAATACACAATGGACATTATTTATGTAAAATACACAATGGACGCTATACTTTTGTAATGTTTCTTTTAAGGTTTATATTTCCAGTCGTACAATCGTAAATGAAAAAGAAAATAAAGAAATACAACTGCGGAAGGAAAATCATTCAAAAGAAGGAACATAAAACACCAACAAAACTTCAGTAGCTTCTGTTTCTTCATACTATTAACAATCTGTGTAGCTGCACACGCTGGAGTTGAGTAGCTAGGGCAAAATAATGAATTTATTGACAGTGCAGTGTGAAACCCAATGTGTTTACTTTGCAATTAAGTAAACTAAGTCTCAAATGAATATAACTTGCGTAGGCACTTTCTGACGAAACATCCACATTTTGATGTTCGACCTTTTAGCCCTTGGACTGCGGCCCTCTTCATTGTAATTGAATAGCCCAATATCCTCTACCTCAGAAACCACATGTTAGCAAGGTACCCCACAATCATACCACCATTTATACAAGATACTGTATAGACCGGTAAGTAGTGGGTCCCTGTAGAGGGCCCATCAGCTTGTTAGTCCTGAACCTCTGCTATAGTGTATCCATATAAATGTATTTACGGTAATAACTGAGATTTTTATGTTTTTTATGTCCATTATTTTCAGGTTTGTTGCCATTCATTTGGAATGTAACACCCTGCTAGTAGCATGCATCTACTGTACATTAAAAATTACAATGCTGTTAATTTCCTTTCTGTGACAATTCTTAGAACCAAATTGAAGTCCTTGTGCATGTATTAATTATTAACATATAAAAAGTCCTATTTTTCACCTCTTCAGTTGATGCCGTCCTGTGCCGTCCCCTCTTCTGGACCCCAGTATCCTCCTACAGTTCTCTGTGGAGTGGCCCCCTCCTTTCAATGTGTGGTCACGCCCTCTCCTGGCCCGCTGCTCCCTCTTATGACCTTCAGAAGCAACACAGAGGCAGTGACGCTCGGTAATGACGCCCCTGTGGGCGTACAAAGTCATCATCAAGGATCACCCGATGTCCACTGAAGCCTCAGTGTAATGTTCTGTGTTGTATGCAGGCAATCACAGTCCACATGGCCAAGCAGCTTCTATATGGACTGAAGACCTCACTCTGGCTCTGGAGACGGCAAAGAGGTATGCATGCACATGCGCACACCTATGATTTTTTCTGGGCTTTGTTTTTAAACCTCCGCCAAGGAGGTTATTGAGTTTTTTTGTTTCTGTGCGACAGTAGTTACAAACCCCGTTCCAGTTGGGAAATTGTGTTAGATGTAAATATAAACGGAATACAATGATTTGCAAATCCTTTTCAACCCATATTCAATTGAATGCACTACAAAGACAACATATTTGATGTTCAAACTCATAAACTTAATTTTTTTTTGCAAATAATATAATTATATTATTAATTAAAGAATTTCATGGCTGCAACACGTGCCAAAGTAGTTGGGAAAGGGCATGTTCACCACTGTGTTACATGGCCTTTCCTTTTAACAACACTCAGTAAACGTTTGGGAACTGAGGAGACACATTTTTTAAGCTTCTCAGGTGGAATTCTTTCCCATTCTTGCTTGATGTACAGCTTAAGTTGTTCAACAGTCCGGGGGTCTCCGTTGTGGTATTTTAGGCTTCATAATGCGCCACACATTTTCAATGGGACACAGGTCTGGACTACAGGCAGGCCAGTCTAGTACCCGCACTCTTTTACTATGAAGCCACGTTGATGTAACACGTGGTTTGGCATTGTCTTGCTGAAATAAGCAGGGGCGTCCATGGTAACGTTGCTTGGATGGCAACATATGTTGCTCCAAAACCTGTATGTATCTTTCAGCATTAATGGCGCCTTAACAGATGTGTAAGTTACCCATGTCTTGGGCACTAATACACCCCCATACCATTACAGATGCTGGCTTTTCAACTTTGCGCCTATAACAATCCGGATGGTTCTTTTCCTCTTTGGTCCGGAGGACCACAGTTTCCAAAAACAATTTGAAATATGGACTCGTCAGATCACAGAACACTTTTCCACTTTGTATCAGTCCATCTTAGATGAGCTCAGGCCCAGCGAAGCCGACGGCGTTTCTGGGTGTTGTTGATAAACGGTTTTCGCCTTGCATAGGAGAGTTTTAACTTGCACTTACAGATGTAGCGACCACCTGTAGTTACTGACAGTGGGTTTCTAAAGTGTTCCTGAGCCCATGTGGTGATATCCTTTACACACTGATGTCGCTTGTTGATGCAGTACAGCCTGAGGGATGGAAGGTCACGGGCTTAGCTGCTTACGTGCAGTGATTTCTCCAGATTCTCTGAACCCTTTGATGATATTACGGACCGTAGATGGTGAAATCCCTAAATTCCTTGCAATAGCTGGTTGAGAAAGTTTTTTCTTAAACTGTTCAACAATTTGCTCACGCTTTTGTTGACAAAGTGGTGACCCTCGCCCCATCCTTGTTTGTGAATGACTGAGCATTTCATGGAATCTACTTTTATACCCAATCATGGCACCCACCTGTTCCCAATATGCCTGTTCACCTGTTGGATGTTCCAAATAAGTGTTTGATGAGCATTCCTCAACTTTATCAGTATTTATTGCCACCTTTCCCAACTTCTTTGTCACGTGTTGCTGGCATCAAATTCTAAAGTTAATGATTATTTGCAACAAAAAAAAATGTTATCAGTATTAACATCAAATATGTTGTCTTTGTAGCATATTCAACTGAATATGGGTTGAAAATTATTTGCAAATCATTGTATTCCATTTATATTTACATCTAACACAATTTCCCAACTCATATGGAAACGGGGTTTGTACAATAGCTTAGGATTTTTGTAATGGGAATGGGTTTCCAATTACTATTAACATCCACATAATGAAGATGATGGAAAATGTCTCGAAATCCAAAATATGTCATGGGCAAACTGTCAACTTATCCAGTTTAAATGGCATTCACGATGAATAGAACCTCCAATGTCAAACCAAGTTTCATCTTGTTCTGAATAGCATTTGGCAACAATTTCAATTCAAAATGAGAAATTGCCTTTGACACAGTTAGTTTGTTTCTTCATGTCACAACATGGTATTTAAATGTTTCTAATTTTTATGTCTCGCTCTCTTGCTCTAGTCTGTCTGTTGGTTCAGTGTGGGTGAACTCCAAACCTCTATCTGATCCATGTCTTCCTTTTTCGGGTCACAAAGACAGCGGCACCTGCACCGACGGAGGGCAGGAGGTTGGTTCATAATTTTTTTCCCACACTTTCTGTTAATTTCTGCATATACTGTAACACAGCAATTCAAATGTGTACTACAATGCACACAAAATACTTTTGTGTGTTTGTGGAATTTTGTCAGTAATTTCACTTCATTGTGATACCTTGATAAACATTTCTAATGGTAAACTTTGTTTTAGTAAGTAAACATTTCAGAAGCATTATGAGTTAGTTACAATGATGTCAAAAGTTAAATAACGAGTTAACTCATATGGTTAATCACAAAAAAATACCTCATTAATCATGTATAAACACTGATCAATCAGAATTTTTTTTTTGACCGTACATGTTCCTTTACTTGCACTACAAGATGGTTACCTGAAAGGCGGCGCAGGTTGTTACGGTCAGTGATCAGGTCAGCGCAAAGATGACGCCGACTGTTGTGCTCAATGGTGAATTTCACTTCAAAATAAACCCAGACTGGACTTTAGATTAAAGTGAGTTTTAGGATGGGATATACTTTATTCATCCCACAATGGGGAAATTATGTGGTTGTAGTGCAGATACAAAAAGTCCACAAAAAAAAGTTTAAAATACATGAAAACAAGAGAGAGATATTACAGAACACAAATGACATAAAATACATTATAAGAGTACAGAGCTGATGCAACCAGCTGCCACTTAAAGGCCTACTTAAATTAATTTGTTTTATTTAAACGGGGATAGCAGATCCATTATATGTGTCATACTTGATCATTTCGCGATATTGCCATATTTTTGCTGAAAGGATTTAGTATAGAACGACGACGATAAAGTTCGCAACTTTTGGTCTCTGATTAAAAAAAGCCTTGCCTGTACCGGAAGTAGCGTGACGTCACTGGAGGAAGGGCTGCTCACATTTTCCTATTGTTTTCAATGCAGCGAGAGAGATTCAGACCGAGAAAGCGTCGATTACCCCATTAATTTGAGCGAGGATGAAAGATTTGTGGATGAGGAACGTGAAAGTGAAGGACTAGCGTGCAGTGCAGGACGTATCTTTTTTCGCTCTGACCGTAACTTAGGTACAAGGGTTCATTGGATTCCACACTTTCTCCTTTTTCTATTGTGGATCACGGATTTGTATTTTAAACCACCTCGGATACTATATCCTCTTGAAAATGAGAGTCGAGAACGCGAAATGGACATTCACAGTGACTTTTATCTCCACTACACTACATCGGTGAAGCACTTTAGCTACTGAACTAACGTGGTAGCATCGTGCTTAAATGCAGATAGAAACAAAACAAATAAGTCCCTGACTGGAAGTATAGACAGAAGATCAGCAATACTACCAATCTCTAGACATGTAACTACACGGTTAATGCTTTCCAGCTTGGCGAAGCTTGGCAAAGCTTAGCAATGCTGTTGCTAATGACGCCATTGAAGCTAACTTAGCTACGGAACCTCGACAGAGCTATGCTAAAAACATTAGCTCTGCACCTACGCCAGCTCTCATCTGCTCATCACGACCCGTGCTCACCTGCGTTCCAGCGATCGACGGTACGACGAAGGACTTCACCCGATCACAGATGCGGTCGGCAGCCCGCAGACGGAGGAAGTCAAGGTGAGGTCGGCGGCTAGCGCCTCTGCTATCCATCTCAAAGTCTTCCTGGTTGTGTTGCTGTAGTCCGCCGCTAATACACCGATCCCACCTACAACTTTCTTCTTTGCAGTCTCCATTGTTCATTAAACAAATTGCAAAAGATTCACCAACACAGATGTCCAAAATATTGTGGAATTTTGAGATGAAAACAGAGCTTTTTGTATTGGATTCAATGGGCTCCGAATACTTCCGCTTAAACGATTGACGTCACGCGCAAACGTCATCATATCGAAATGTTTTCAGCCGGAAGTTTGCCGGGAAATTTAAAATTGCACTTTATAAGTTAACCCGGCCGTATTGGCATGTGTTGCAATGTTAAGATTTCATTATTGATATATAAACTATCAGACTGCATGGTCGGTAGTAGTGGGTTTCAGTAGGCCTTTAAGTGGCGATGTTTCTACATACAGCTACAAAAGTAAAACACAACGAAAAACCAAAATATGAGCAATAAACAATACATATTGCGCACGGAACAGACCCACAGAGCAACCAAGAGAGCCGACTTTGTCCAAAGCTGCCCACTACCTCTCGGCCAATGTCTGGTCCGCGAGGAAGAGCGGAAATCCGTCCAGGGAGACCGAAGTGTCCCATACACACTAACACAGCCAGGGCTTGTGAAGCTCGTTCTTCCCTCGTCTCCTCCTCCGCGTCTCCTCCGGCCTCTTCACGCGGACTGCGGTGTGGTAGAGAGCCCTCAGCTGGCCTCCGTTGCAAACATGCCCATGGCCACCAAAAGGCTCCCCTGAGGCAGATCCAAAAGTTCACCAAAAAGCGTCGCTGAAGTCACAAAAGTGCCACCTCGAAGGGACCTGAACCAAAAGGCAAAAAACACATGAAAACAAGAGGGAAACATCAAGAACACAAAGGAGAACACACAAGAAAACAGACCTGCAACCAGCATCCACTACAGTGGCGCCATCTTGAAAAAAAAAATTGACGAGTTTTGATCAAATAGATGATGTGCATACAAGTAAAATGTTTAAAATTGTTCATGTGTGACATTCTGACAAAACATTTCATTTGTGTCCACATATTGGGCTGTTTTTTAACTTAATTTCATTTATGCAAGTGGGTAATAACCTGTGATTAATCATGATTAATCCAAATTCAAAATTGATTAATGCAGTGGTTCTAAACCTGGGTTTGATCGAACCCTAGGGGTTCGGTGAGTCGGCCTCAGGGGTTCGGCGGAGCCTCCGCCACGGAAGGTAAAGACACATCCGACTTATCGTGTAAATAAAAACTTCTCCCTATCGGCGTATTATGGATACCCCCAAACAATGTTCCCTCTAATTTTCCATCTGATTTGCAGGTTGTTTGATTGATCGATTGAAACTTTTACTAGCAGATTGCAAAGGAAGAGAATACATTATATGAAACAGTACAGTTTACACAATACAGTACATATTCCTTACAATTGACCACTAAATGGTAACACCCGAATAAGTTTTTCAACTTGTTTAAGTCGGGGTCCACGTTAATCAATTCATGGTAATGTGTGTAAGGTGCTTAATTTGTTGTGAGTTCATGCACTGTGTTGGTTTTGTTCTTTGAAGAAGGTGATGTTCATGCACGGTTCATTTTGTGCACCAGTAAAAAACATAACTTTTTCTTGAATTTGAAAAAAAAACATTTTATTTTTCACTAAAGAAGGGTTCGGTGAATGCGCATATGAAACTGGTGGGGTTCGGTACCTCCAACGAGGTTAAGAACCACTGGATTAATGTGATTTAAAAATATATATATCATTTAACAGCACTAGTTTAAAAAAAAATTTAAATACATTATTTTTCAGGATCCCATGTGCGTATGAAAAATCATATGCCCATGCATAAAATAATTATGAAGCTGGAGCTAGATTTGCATTATCAGACAAATATTTAAAGGGGAAACAATCATCATAATCATCATAATCTATTTCTTCTAGGGTCTGTATCATTTTCTACAACTAACTTCCACCTCTGCTGTTCGTCGTACTTCACCTCTTGCTATGGACTACACAAATTTTGGAACTGATGCACCTCAAGTTATAATTCCGGATGAAACTGGGTATGCCTGTTCTTTATTTAACTCAGTATGTTAAAAGTTGGTATTAATTGTACATCATCATTAACATACAGTTTTGTGGTTGAAATATCTTCTATTGGTAATTAAGGGCATTTTGTTCATATACTCTCTTGTACAGTACGGCAAAGTCCTACTTACAGTTTGTTGCTGGCAAGGTATGCAAGTCAGAGTCTGGCTGCAGTGTGGCAGTTTATCCACAAGGAAGCGGCAGCGTGTTGTGCTACTGTCCCGACGGAGGCCGGAAAGATGTCCGTAATGCCGTGGAGGCAGCTATCAAAGTTCAGCCTGGGTGAGACCCCTGTATCCAAACACGCAATCACCCTTTATGTTGCCTAATCCAGTTGACAGAAACACATATTTATTCTGGCACAAGCCTTTTCGACCTGCAGTGCAAACAAGTCCATGTTAGCAAGACTGGATGCTTTGGTCGGATGTTACAGGTTCACTGTGGCTTTTTCTACGCCAACTAGCGGCGATGAGACTCATTCATTCTTAAAGTAATCTTACTTATCTCATCATATGAAATATGACTTACTTCACTAATTATTATTATTAAATTACTACTATTATGTATTTATTTATTTATTTTTTATTGTGATTACTTATGGAGTTTATTGTGAATAAATTGTGAACAGGAAGTGAACAAAATTTTTTAGCAACTGTTATGTAAAGAAAAGGGGTAGGATTAAATAAGCTCTGCTTCTTCCTACTCCTTTTCGAACATGTTGAAAAGAGAAACTGGAAATTGTGATGTATCATGTTGTATGCTTGCATGTTCGAAATAAACTCAAACTCAACTCAACCCCATTTTTTGCTCGCAACCTAAAGTATAACATTTAGCTGAGAGACACCCCGTATCCGGAAAACTTCTAAAAATTTGGCCCACGAGACGCCACGAGTGCAATAAACCATGACGGGTAGCGGTGTATTCATACCAAATACAAATAGCCAGGGGTGTGAGAGCTGCCATTTTGTTACCATCAAATGCACCTCAACCATTAATTATACTTGCAAGATAAACAGCACAGCATTCACTTGTATGACCCAATCCAAACAACTTTCCCGAGTCATGGTACAAAAAAAAAAAAAATCAACCAGCACAAAAAGTCAACAAACATGGTCACACATAACACAACATGCTCATTGAACTTTGTGGATATTAAAAAAAAAAAGTCCAATCAACATCAAAAAAATCTAAATTACACCCATTTAAATCCATTACAAGAGATAATGGGAAAAATGCAAAACACTTTATCCACACGTATCCATGTTTTGCTCATTTTAGCTGCTTGATATTTCTGATTGATTAAAACAAGGTAGGAGTTGAACGTTCACATACTTCTAATAACCAATTAGAATACTTAATAATTATTTATCCATTATATTATAATAATAATATGTACTCATATTTGTCGTTACTTTGCATGCAGTCGGCTTGCAGCCCCCGGCCAAATTTTTTACTTTTAAAAAAGTTTGGACAACTTGTTCTGAAAAATCTGAATATTTAGCAATGACATAACTTTTGTCCTCTAGGTGGATGAAAAAGAGTCCATCTGCACGCGCTCAGTCCATTCAGTCTCTGGCCAAGGGCCTTGAGGGAAAAAGGCGAGAAATAGCGACGTCAATCAGCAGCCAAACTGGTCTCCCATTGGAACAAGCCGACACGGAGGTGGAGCTCAGCATCGCCAGGCTCAGTGAATGGGCGGCCTACTGTGACAAAGTTTGCGGCAGAACTCTGGTAAACTCTCCCTGAATTAATACATTTGAGAGGTTGAAGTATTATACATATTATATGTACAGGTAAAAGCCAGTAAATTAGAATATTTTGAAAAACTTGATTTATTTCAGTAATTGCATTCAAAAGGTGTAACTTGTACATTATATTTATTCATTGCACACAGACTGATGCATTCAAATGTTTATTTCATTTAATTTTGATGATTTGAAGTGGCAACAAATGAAAATCCAAAATTCCGTGTGTCACAAAATTAGAATATTACTTAAGGCTAATACAAAAAAGGGATTTTTAGAAATGTTGGCCAACTGAAAAGTATGAAAATGAAAAATATGAGCATGTACAATACTCAATACTTGGTTGGAGCTCCTTTTGCCTCAATTACTGCGTTAATGCGGCGTGGCATGGAGTCGATGAGTTTCTGGCACTGCTCAGGTGTTATGAGAGCCCAGGTTGCTCTGATAGTGGCCTTCAACTCTTCTGCGTTTTTGGGTCTGGCATTCTGCATCTTCCTTTTCACAATACCCCACAGATTTTCTATGGGGCTAAGGTCAGGGGAGTTGGCGGGCCAATTTAGAACAGAAATACCATGGTCCGTAAACCAGGCACGGGTAGATTTTGCGCTGTGTGCAGGCGCCAAGTCCTGTTGGAACTTGAAATCTCCATCTGTATAGAGCAGGTCAGCAGCAGGAAGCATGAAGTGCTCTAAAACTTGCTGGTAGACGGCTGCGTTGACCCTGGATCTCAGGAAACATAGTGGACTGACACCAGCAGATGACATGGCACCCCAAACCATCACTGATGGTGGAAACTTTACACTAGACTTGTCCCAGAGTCTGGAGGAAGACAGGAGAGGCACAGGATCCATGTTGCCTGAAGTCTAGTGTAAAGTTTCCACCATCAGTGATGGTTTGGGGTGCCATGTCATCTGCTGGTGTCGGTCCACTCTGTTTCCTGAGATCCAGGGTCAACGCAGCCGTCTACCAGCAAGTTTTAGAGCACTTCATGCTTCCTGCTGCTGACCTGCTCTATGCAGATGGAGATTTCAAGTTCCAACAGGACTTGGCGCCTGCACACAGCGCAAAATCTACCCGTGCCTGGTTTACGGACCATGGTATTTCTGTTCTAAATTGGCCCGCCAACTCCCCTGACCTTAGCCCCATAGAAAATCTGTGGGGTATTGTGAAAAGGAAGATGCAGAATGCCAGACCCAAAAACGCAGAAGAGTTGAAGGCCACTATCAGAGCAACCTGGGCTCTCATAACACCTGAGCAGTGCCAGAAACTCATCGACTCCATGCCACGCCGCATTAACGCAGTAATTGAGGCAAAAGGAGCTCCAACCAAGTATTGAGTATTGTACATGCTCATATTTTTCATTTTCATACTTTTCAGTTGGCCAACATTTCTAAAAATCCCTTTTTTGTATTAGCCTTAAGTAATATTCTAATTTTGTGACACGCGGAATTTTGGATTTTCATTTGTTGCCACTTCAAATCATCAAAATTAAATGAAATAAACATTTGAATGCATCAGTCTGTGTGCAATGAATAAATATAATGTACAAGTTACACCTTTTGAATGCAATTACTGAAATAAATCAAGTTTTTCAAAATATTCTAATTTACTGGCTTTTACCTGTATATTAACATTCCCTAGTCACGTCCGTTGTGTCTTTGAGCAAGAAACTTCACCCTTGCTCCTGATGGGTCTTGGTTAGGGCCTTGCATGGCAGCTTCCACCATCAGTATGTGAATGTGTGTGTGAATGTGGAAATAGTGTCAAAGCGCTTTGAGTACTTTGAAGGTAGAAAAGCGCAATACAAGTATAACCCATTCCTGATTCAAACCCTCATTAACGTATTGTATGGTGTGTCTTTTTCAGCCTATGCCACAGTCTGGCTCAGGTCTCTCCATCCCTGAAGCGCTGGGCGTGGTAGGGGCGGTCCTACCTGAGAAGCAACCCCTCCACTCCATGGTAACAATGCTTGGGGCAGCCATCGCCACAGGTAACGCCATCATCATGGTACCCAGCGAGGATTGTCCACTGCCAGCATTGACTTTTATTCAGGTAAGTGACGACAATATTTTTCAAGTAACTCAGTCGCCATGTTGGGGATAAAACAATGGAAAGTCATGCTAGTATAAACTGTCAAGTTTTAAACATAAATCAATTTTGTAATATTATAAGCTCCTTTGCCACAACGTTAGATACATCCACACAGTTCAAGTTTGATTGATACTTTGAGATAGGTACCGTATTTTTCGGAGTATAAGTCGCTCCGGAGTATAAGTCGCTCCGGAGTATAAGTCGCACCGGCCGAAAATGCATAATAAAGAAGGAAAAAACATATATAAGTCGCACTGGAGTATAAGTCGCATTTTTGGGGGAAATTTATTTGATAAAAGCCAACACCAAGAATAGACATTTGAAAGGCAATTTAAAATAAATAAAGAATAGTGAACAACAGGCTGAATAAGTGTATGTTATATGAGGCATAAATAACCAACTGAGAACGTGCCTGGTATGTTAATGTTACATATTATGGTAAAAGTCATTCAAATAACTATAACATATAGAACATGCTATACGTTTACCAAACAATCTGTCACTCCTAATCGCTAAATCCCATGAAATCTTATACGTCTAGTCTCTTACGTGAGTGAGCTAAATAATATTATTTGATATTTTACGGTAATGTGTAAATAATTTCACACGTAAGTCGCTCCTGAGTATAAGTCGCACCCCCGGCCAAACTAGGAAAAAAACTGCGACTTATAGTCCGAAAAATACGGTATTGATTACCTCACTTTTGACAAATGTATGACATATTTTTTAGGTTGATGAAACCCAGAAGTGAGGCTCCAGGGGCTATTGTTGTCTTAAAGTTTTTTATTGGCCCTCTGCATTTTGTAAAAACAAAACATTCATTATTGTTATATTTGTATTTGATCTCTGAAAATTACACTTTGTCATCTGAAACACAAAGCAAAGCTAAGCTTTGTTTGATTGTTTCAATAGTTTAGCATAGAACCCCTGGCAAAAATTATGAAATCGCAACACTTTGAGGATGTTCATTCAGTTGTTTAACGTTGTTAAAAAAGCAGCTAACAGACATTAGACAAAACTATAATAATATCAAATGGCAACTTTCTGTCTTTAAGAAACACTAAAAAAAAATCGAGAAAATGACTTGTGGTAGTCGGTAACAGTTTCATTTACAGATAAAGCGGCGTGAAAAAAATATAGAATCATTCAAATCTGAGGAAAACATTGTGGAATCACCCTGTAAATATTAATTTCCAAAGCTAACACCTTCATCAGGTTAAACCTGTTCATTAAGCCGCAGTTAAAAAGGAGTGTTCACACCTTGGAGAGCTGTTGCACCAGGTGGATTGACATGAATCATGGCTTTCACACGAGAGATGTCAATGGACATAAAGGAGAGGATTATGAAACTTTTTCAAGAATGTAAATTATTCATGCAATGTTGCAAATGACGTGTCTGAAATCTCAACCACAAACAACATGGGAAGGTTGTAAAAGGCCAGCGTACTGGTATACCAAAGAAACGGAAAATGCACAGCAAAACAAATGAACAAATGGGTGGAAACTGGAGTCGCTGTCTGCGATCGAACCATAACCACCTAAAGTAAATGGGATTTAAATATAAAAAAGCCGTCATTAACAACTAAACAGAAAAAACAAGCTTGCAATGGGCTAAGGAAAGGCAATGGTGGGCTATATATGACTGGATGAAAGTCATGTTCAGTGCATTGGGTAAAGTGATGATGCTGGAACTTTTGTTTGGTGCCGTTCCAATGAGATTTATGAAGATGACTGCCTGAAGAAAACATGCACATTTCTACAGTCATTGATGATATGGAGCTGCATGTCACATAATGGCATTGGAGGGATGGCTGTCATTACATTTTCAATAAATGCACAGGTTTATGTTGACATTCTGGACACGTCTCTTATTCCAGCAATCGAAAAGATGTTTGGGAATGATGAAATGATTTTTCAAGACGATAATGCATCTTGCAATAGAGCAGTAACTGTGAAAACTTTCCTTGAAAAAAAGATACAAAAAATCAATGTCATGGCCCGCAAATAGTCCGGATCTCAATGAAACTGAAAATCTGAGGGGGAAATAAAAAAAAATGGCCCGTAACAAGACTCCAACCTGCAAATCTAATCTGACAACAGCAATCAGAGAAAGTTAGTGCAAGATTGATGTTCTGTTTGTCACTTGTTATGTCCATGCCTCAGAGAATGCAAGCTGTTAAAAAAGACAGAACTGGCAGTGTGTTTTAGTGCTTGTTGTTTGTTTGTTTTTCATGATTCTATATGTATTTCCTCAGAATTGAGTGATTCCATAATTGTTTCACTCTACTTTATCTAAAAATGAAACGGTCACTGACTACCACAATTTATATTCTTGATTTGTTTTACTGTTTCTTAAAGCCAGAAAGTTGCCATTTGAAATGACTAGAGTTTTGTGTCATGTCTGTTATCGGCTTTTTTCTCTACAAACTCAAACAACCGAATTAACATCCTCCGGAGACATGTGAAACATTTTTGCCATGCGCTGTATATTAACTTTGGATTGGTTTTAGCATCTTTAATGTACAAAATGTATCAAAGTGAACCCGTGCCAATTTTGGACACCCATTAGGAACTACACTAGAACTTCACCAACTTGTGTGTTTTAATGTTTTGGTACATAAGAGTGTATTCACTTTATCTATTTATTTATTTAACCTTTATTTAACCAGGTAAAATCCCATTGAGGTCAAAGATCTCTTTTCCAAGGGAGACCTGGCCAAGAGGGCAGCAGCAAGGTTACATTAAAAACAGTAAACACATAAAACATCACATTTACAACATTAAAACTTGCTCACATGACACATGTGCATACAGACAAGGTAGACTGCAGTCCTTTCACAGAAGCTTTAAACTCATTCAATGTAACAAGGGTTTGAAGTTTAATATTCGATTGTAGGTTATTCCAAGCCTTCGGTGCTGAAAACCTAAATGCTTTCTTGCCCAGTTTAGTTCTTACTTTGGGGACGACAAATTGCAGAACATTCATTGAACGAAGATTGTGTCTTCCTTGTTTCTTTGTTTAAAGATAAGACAGATAAGATGGAGTGATACCCAGAATGGTTTTGTAGATGAAAATATACCAATGATTGACGCGTCGAGCACATAAAGATGTCCAGTTAACCATTGAGTATAATACGCAATGGTGAGTAAGGGGAGCGCAGTTGGTGATGAATCTCAGTGCCCCGTGGTACACACTATCCAGCTTGTGGAGACAACCAGCAGTAGCATTCATGTACAACACATCTCCATTGTCAATAACAGGTAAAAAGGTTGTTTCCACCAATTTCTGTTTCACAGTAAAAGAAAAGCACTAACGTGAATACAGTATATGCTAAGGTAGCTGAACAAAGTGAAACATTAAATTGGTGTAGTCTGTATTAATATATGCAGTATGTCATGAATAATGAATTTATTTTACTTTTACAATATGCTAAAGCAGTGGTTTTCAAATGGGGGTACGCGTACCCCTGGGGGTACTTGAAGGTATGCCAAGGGGTACGTGAGATTTTTTTTTAATATTCTAAAAATAGCAACAATTCAAAAATCCTTTATAAATATAAAAAAAAGCCTATCTTTTTTTTCCAAATAGTTCAAGAAAGACCACTACAAATGAGCAATATTTTGCACTGTTATACAATTTAATAAATCAGAAACTGATGACATAGTGCTGTATTTTACTTCTTTATCACTTTTTTTCAACCAAAAATGCTTTGCTCTGATTAGGGGGTACTTGAATTTAAAAAAAATTCACAGGGGGTACATTACTGAAAAAAGGTTGAGAACCAATGTGCTAAAGGGCCAATAAACAAACTGGACAAACCTGATATACATGTAGTGCAAACAAAACAGTTGGTTTCTATGTTTGCTTTGTTAAAATGTTTCCCTTCAACAGTCCCCACCCGTTTTAAAGATGATTAATGACATATAATAATAATGTGCTGATGTACACACAAAAGGGTTCATGTCCGTGTGCTTCTAGGTGCTCCAGTCTTCAGATCTGCCTGCAGGATTGGTGAACGTCATTACAGGAAGAAGAGACCAGCTAACAAAGGCTTTGGCGAATCACAGCGTCATCAAGGCCATCTGGTATTGGGGCAGTGATGAGGTGAGGATTGCGCCCATCAGGCATGAGGACAACGAAACTGAAGGAGCTCAACAATTCTTCTAGTGTCATCTATACTTATACATGTCACTATAATGTCAGTATTTAGACACCTCTCATGACAATGCTCTCTATTTGCTGTAGGGCTGCCAGTACCTGCAGCACACCTGCACCAGCCCTCTGAAAACGCTGCGCCTGTTCGGGAAAGACGGTGACAGGGACTGGTCTCACGCCTCTGTCTTAGAGGAGATGTGGAGGAACGCCATCCAGTGGAAGAGTGTGTGGATTCCTACAGCATAATGACAAAAAAACAAGAAGATAAAGGTTGTGTTTTCTTCTAAATCTCAACTTAATTGGTTTTACATATACAGTGGTACCTCAACTTGCGAGTAATTCGGCTGTTTGCTAGAGCATAATTTTATGTACGGACATTTCCGAACATTTGAAGTAGTATTTGTCCACAGCTGTAATTTAGATTATATCGGTAATTATAGGCAGTTGAATTCCTAAATGTTGGCTGTC
Source organism: Entelurus aequoreus (assembly GCF_033978785.1). Lineage (NCBI taxonomy): Eukaryota > Metazoa > Chordata > Actinopteri > Syngnathiformes > Syngnathidae > Entelurus > Entelurus aequoreus. The sequence continues at coordinate 31,396,646 of NC_084755.1, forward strand.
ACTTTGCAACAGATAAAAATTAGCTTGAAGCTATCGCTGGTCTGTGCAATAAATGTATAGTGCAATGTCCGTATCACATAAACAAACAGCCCACAGCCAGAGATCGACACAATCCGGCTGTCCAACCACCGGAAATTACAACATGAGTGCAAAGGATGACACCCATCAAATCAAAACACCAAACCATTAAAAACATTTAGTAGCCTCTGTGAAGTGTTCACAATCATCAGGGCCGTCAGTCTGCACCACCCCTAAGCAGAATTTAACGTCCACGCCAAAACATCCACACAGCGGACATTAATCCATGAAAATATAAAGAAGCTGCCGAATGGTCTGCACGACTTTTCTCATATGTTCTTTTCTCCTGACTTCACAAACCGGACGAATGAGCATTAGCCTTGCTCACTGGGTTGTTGCTGTCAACTCTGATCTCGCTAGTACGTTACTCAAAGAGGTCTGTGGTCAACATAAACAACAAATTCTTAGTTCATAGTATTCTAGTTCATACGAAAACAGTGTTGCCAGATCCCATGAGAGAAACAAGCAGGCACTTGTAAGAAAATAAGGCTAAAATCGCTTATAATAAGCGGACTTGGCAACACAGGATGGAGAAGGAGCCTGAAGGAGATACTGCATTAGTCCGGTTCCCAAGATAAATGCTGTACAATATTACATAATTTTATAAAGAGTGTTTATAGTAGATTCTATTGGATTGACTTTCAAACAATATTTACTATCTAAAAGTTTTTTATTCTTTTTAAAAAGCATGTTGCATGTTAAAATTGTGCTCCTTGGGTGGGGAAGACAAGCTTGCATTAAATTGATTTCAGTTTATTTCAATGAACGGGACTGATTTGAGATACAAGTGTTTTGAGGTACAGTGTATGCGCTCAATCGAGGAATGCAGTGCGCTTCTAATTGAAACACACTTAAGTTGGTCCTGTTTATGTCTGTCGACAAAGTCATCAAGTAGTGGTCCACTGTGTTCATCTTATTACCGTATTTTTCGGACTGTAAGTCGCTCCGGAGTATAAGTCGCACCGGCCGAAAATGCATAATAAAGAAGGAAAAAAACATATATAAGTCGCACTGGAGTATAAGTCGCATTTTTTGGGGAAATGTATTTGATAAAACCCAACACCAAGAATAGACAGGCTGAATAAGTGTACGTTATATGACGCATAAATAACCAACTGAGAACGTGCCTGGTATGTTAACGTAACATATTATGGTAAGAGTCATTCAAATAACTATAACATATAGAACATGCTATACGTTTATCAAACAATCTGTCACTCCTAATTGCTAAATCCCATGAAATCTTATACGTCTAGTCTCTTACGTGAATGAGCTAAATAATATTATTTGATATTTTACGGTAATGTGTTAATAATTTCACACATAAGTCGCTCCTGAGTATAAGTCGCACCCCCGGCCAAACTATGAAAAAAACTGCGACTTATAGTCCGAAAAATACGGTACTTGAATTATCCCGCTTAAATCAACATCAACGTATACGGTCGACGGATTTTGTCGACATAACATTTGAGCGCCAAAGGGGCCATTCCCATTTAGACCGAGTCCCTTTTTGTTGATGTGTTGTAGTAGAGGTGGTCCTCATTTACGACGTTCCGTACGCGCTCCCATAAATGAATTAAAAACTTGATGTAGTTCCGTAAATATGATAAGACTCACTCAAACTAGTTGCAGCGAGCTATCCTTTCTTAGCGTAGCACAGTGATAACATCGGTTATAGTCAACTTTTTTCATTCGCTTATGTTTCCCAAGTGTACTGTGACAGCTCATGGAGCCTTTATTGCTGAAATTAAAATAAACATAATAAAAAGTTGAACTAGACGAGAAAAGTCCAGCTATATTGGCTGCCTTTTTAGTCTCAACAATTAGACTCCCGCCACCCAAAACACGTGTTTGTAACCTCATGACCACCAACTGTATCATTATCGCTAAGCGGCGTGAAACAACAGCAACATACACAACATTAAAACCGTGACTTCCTGTTCAGTGCAAAGTCGGATTCAAAATAAAAGCATGGCAATGTTCACAGCAACTAACAAAATTCAAACATGCACTGAAATACCGCAGCGGCTTTGCTAGATAGGAGTATAAATATGATATGAAAACACAGGAATCTAAATAAAAATATGCGCAAATCATTTATTATATCCCTTTCTCCTTATGCCGCTGCCAAAGTAAATGTGCAAGCAATGGCTATAATTACAGTTTTGTCAACTGCATATGTTGACATCAGTCAGCCAGTTGGAGGGAAGTCGACATAAACCGGGTTCTACTGTAATATGAAGATTTAATGAAAAATAAAAGTTTATAAAAATATATATTGCAGTCCCCTATTTTCCCCGTGAGTTATGGACATGTGCGTCCAACTAATTAATTAAATGTAAAAAGACCCCTTCACATATAACAAGACTGAAGTGGATAATAGACCCCAGTCGTGCTTTGCTACGAGTTATTTTCTAAATTCAATTGTGTTTCTCACATTCTTTATCAAAATGCTGGCACTCACAACTTATTTTGGCCCCACGGTGGCCTATTTTGTGTTTAATCGTACTTAATCGAAACCGAGACATATTTTTGCTTTCCTAAAATGTAATCATACTAAAACCAAGGCATGAAATCTGAGGTACCGCTGTATTTTGTTGCTTTGACAAATCCATATGTGGAATTTTTATCAGTTAAATGCGAGCCTGTCTGTGTAAATGTAGCCTATAAAAGATTTAAAGTGCGCTGTAAAAATCCAACCGATAGGTTGATAAGCAATGATTGATAAGGGCTGAATCAAATGAGGGCCAAAGGTCGTGCTGCAGTGTTTTTCAACAGCAGAGAGTAGACTGGCAAAACAGTTACTGTTCCTCAAATGGCAATCAAAACAATAATGGTGATATTTTCATGACGTACTGACCGTCTGCCGCCATATCCTGCTCTCCTACCTCATTAAGTTTTATATGTGCAGTGTGTGTGACACAACTCTGTATAATAATAATAATAGAAAGCATTTGGATGAAACATGAAGGTTCCACTTTTTCTTAAGCGAGCAGTATTGTCAAAAGTGAATTGTGCCAACTGTGTTTTGTCAAAATAATATATGCTTTTTTTATAAACATGCTTTGTAAACATTCCACTGCCAAATAAGCGGCAGTTCTTTCTGATTATGTGCTGAAAATCTCAATTTCCCCTCTGGGATTAATAAAGTACTTCTGATTCTGATTCTGATTAAAAAGTATAATGAAAATATAACTTTACTTGCTGCCCTGTTTTATTGGACCGCCACAATAAGATGTCACCCTCGCTCATAGACACTTTAAAATGGGACTGCTTGTGAATGGAGCTTATCGCACAGGCATTGTAATTCTGCTATCTACCACACCTCATTAGCACCTGGTCTACCACAGAATAAGAAAACATAGCAGGAGCAGGGATCATTTGTTGCCAAGTTAGTTTTAGTCTACAACATATTCTGCTGTTGTGTGTGTGTGTGTAGGGTTTTCCCAGTAAAAGCCCTTACATTTTTTTCTCAGTAAGAGGAGTCTGTGCCTGGCGCGGGTTCCAATAAAGGTAGGTCTTTATTGTCATTGCAAAAGTACAACAAAACTTTGTTTTCAGCACAAACCCGTTCAAGATTAGACAAAACAAACAGTGTACAGCAGGGGTCCCCAAACTACGGCCCGCGGGCCGCATCCGGCCCGCCAGCGTCCAAAATCAGGCCCGCGGGAAGTCCCAGGTATAAAAAATATATATATAAATTTATTTATTTATTTTTTTTAAAATTATTATAATTTTTCTTATCTACTTTGTACCGCTTGCTACTCACGGTGTCTCCTAGCCGCTCAGGCAAATCATATTGTCTAAAAATGCATTTTCTCATTGATAACGTGACATCATCGCGCGCGCGGAAAGTGCGCTATATATATCTAATATATATATATTATATATATATATATATATATATATATATATATATATATATATATATATATATATATATATATATATATATATATATATATATGTGTATACAGCCCGGCCCCCGGCCAAATTGTTTTAACCCAATGCGGCCCCCGAGTCAAAAAGTTTGGGGACCCCTGGTGTACAGGGTTACAGAACAGGAACGCTGATGGGTCGCCACAAGGCGCCCCGTAAAAGATGGGAAAAAGGTAAAACGCTGGGGAAGGAAGAGTAAAAAAATACAATCTAGACTGGGCTCCTAAGGGGGCCCAGTCTGGAGTGGGAAAAAACCTCCATAGCAAAGCACATATACATATTACAACGTACATCTCGAGATATCTAGCAACAGAGGGAAGGGAGTGCGAGGTCATGATGGTAGGCCGCAGCTCTCAGGCGCTGACCATCCATTCATCACCTCTATGGGATTTGCGTCGAGGGCGTTGGGTTGCGGCGGTGGGGTGTGTAAGTGTGGCATACAGTTTTGTGGTTGCGTGAGTGTGTGTGTGTGTGTGTGTGTGTGTGTGTGTGTAAGCCCGTAGTGTGTCTCTGTTCCGCGGCCTTGATGTTTTTGCAGTCGCTAGTCCAAAGTCAACAACAACAAGTGTGTGTCCATGAGAGACAAGAAGGGAGTTGTGTCTTCGCTGCACTGTCCTTCGGGAGAGTCTCGACGCCAGGGAAACAATCCGAGTTAGAATGTTTTGTATGCGAGTGAAAATAAAATTAGCTTTTCACTCTAAATTGTCTATGACTGGTCCTCAAAAACTGCGGGGCAGACAGTCCGATGTGATCCAAAATCACAAGAGTGTCCACAGTTCTTCCCGCATCCTCCAATCGTTTGTGGCAGCTTTGGGCTACTTTGAAGACTGCCAGAAACTTCCAATTTGTCGACAAACCAGAGCAACGCTTACTCCAATCAGCAGATGTCCTGTTGTCATAATTCCGAATAGGTGGATATCTTCACGTCCTCGACAGAAAAGGGTCACCGGGCACGCGGCACTCCTTCTTCTCCCAAGAGTCCGTCGTGTGTCTAGCAACAACCGCTTCGTCTCGACAGCAGGTTCCCCCAAACCCAAGATCTTGTCAATTTCGTTGAGGCCAGTTAAATAGTTCCAATGTTTAGATTTGGAGAGCAGTGCAAAAAGAGGTAACAAGAAAGTTAAGACAAGACAAAGAAGCAAGCAGGAGAGATAAGGGAGAGGAAAGGGGAGCGTCCACCCTCGATGAGTGCCAGAGAGAAAGTCCTGAGTACACCAGTTGGAGTGCTATACATTTATTTAAACTAAAACACAAAAATAAATCCCCAAAGTATTTATTTTATTCTGTTGTGGCAAACAGTTTACATGCCATGTCAAACAAAAAGACTAACACACGCAACAACGAGGGCCATGAAATAAACGGTCAGAAAAACCATGAGACTCGATCAATTGTTGCAAACAAGCCTCAGTGATCCACACCAGAGGACAGTACACATTAGACAACAATGACATTTTTCAACCAATTTTCTGCAATAAACAAATCCAATATTGAATAAAAAGTAGGGATAATACTTATAATAGTTCTAATGACAATAATTAAAATGATTCAAAACATAAATTTCCCTGAATAAATTCAGTTATAAAATATGCATTTCACAACCAAAAATGGTGCCTACAGTGTGTATGTAAAGTCTAGAGCAGTGGTTCTTAACCTTGTTGGAGGTACCGAACCCCACCAGTTTCATATGCGCATTCACCGAACCCTTCTTTAGTGAAAAATTAAAAGTTTTTTTTTAAATTCAAGACAGTTATATGTTTTTGGTAACACTTTAGTATGGGGTACATATTCTAAGTAACAAAGACTTAATTTAGAGTTTATTGGACACTAGGGGAACATATTCTAAGTAACAAAGACTTAACTTAGAGTTATTTGGTTGGGGTTAGTGTCAGAAAAATTGTATGTAAATTATCCAAAAAAAATCCGTTCTCTGAGTTCCCAATGAACAGACAAGGGGCTGTCTTTGTTGCACCAAGCAAAGGCTTGGAAAATTCCATTGTGTACGATGGGAGTAGATGGGAGTGGGGTTATCTATTGTCATCGAAGACCTGCCCAAGCTGAATCCGGGACTAGCCCAAGCCCGAGGCATCTTTTTCTTTTGTGTTAATGTGACCGAAAACAATGACTGTTTACATACTCCCCATTCCTTTAGAAACAGATGTTGTTATGTAAACAGGGAAAGTCCAAATAAAAAGAGGTGGCGTACAATCTTTCGCCAGAGCGTGAGTGACACTGTAAGAGGTTACAGGTCGACGGCGTCTCTCCTCAATTGAGTCCAAATTTGAATTCTGCCTCTGTTTGATTCTTTGCTTCTTGTCTTGTTTAATAGATGTCATCAGTGTTTGAACCTGACAGTTAGGGTTAGAGGGTTAGGGCCAGGGTTAGAGGGTTAGGGTTATAATAAGGCCATGCAGAGTAAGGCATTAATAAGTACTTAATAATGACTGGTTAAGAGCCAATATGTTACTAATTTGCATGTTAATAAGCAACTAATTAATGGTGAATATGTTCCCCATACTAAAGTGTTACCATGTTTTTTTTACTGGTGCACAAAATTAACCGTGTATGAAGATCACCTTGTTCAAAGAGCAAAACCAACACAGTGCATAAACTCACAACAAATTACACGCCTGCAAATCAGTGTGACTTTTGCTGTTGCCGTATCCGTAATACGCCGGTAGGGAAAAGTTTTTATGTACACGATGAGTCAGGTGTGTCTTGACCTCCGCCGAACCCCTGACCCCGACTCACCGAAACCCTAGGGTTCGATCGAACCCAGGTTAAGAACCACTGCCCTAATGTATGTGATTTTACCAGAGGTGGTGGAAAAAAACTGTTTAGTTGTTGCCTTTTCTTTGTTAACTCTGCCATATTTAGTCTTAGGAATGACTATTAGGTATATTTCACTGTTCAAATACTGTACTCTATAACGGAGTACGAAATAAAAAGGTAAAGAGGCGATCACAGTAAAGGCTACCATTTAGCAGCCTTTTATAATGTGCTTTTGTTTTGTCCGATGTGTAAAATACTGAGCTATACAGTCATTGCAGGACTACACAGTATAGTAATTGCCCGGGAGTTGTGTGCAGAACTGAATAATAAAAAAGAAGAGGAAAATAACACTCTTATCATCATTTTCATTGCACAAATTCACCCTGAAGTGAACATATATTGTGCAATGAGGTCAACTTCCTGTCAGACACCGCTATGGTCACAAGACTTCTCCCTTTTGTAACCCATGACAGTGCAAAAAAACAGGAAGCTTGACAGGATGTCTTTTTAAAAAAAAAAAAGCTGAGTCACAACAATGACACAGCAAAATCCTCTGTTGATACAAGAATTTGTGAAGGACTGAGTCACTTTTGCCAAAAAAAAAACAAAACAAAACCGCGCAGTCAGGATACAAGGCACCACTACACTGCTGAGTAACTGTGACTCAGCAAAAGTTAAGGTATTATATTTTACTGTCACGTTAGCAAATGTCTAATAATATAATTACGTAGAAGAGCAAGACAGCTAATGAGTGTGGATATGTAGGTTTCTTCATTGTGCAACCAGGTGGTAAGACTAAATAATACACATAAAATAAGGGGTGATATCTAGAAATGACTGCATTAATAGATATTGGAGTAAAATGTTAACAGAAGTGTGCAATTCATAAATGGTGGATAAAAACTAAGCAGAGATGAAGGAAATGTGTTGAAAAAAATATACAGTGCTAATAAGCAAATGGGAGTTTAAAAATTGAGTAAAATGTAATAAGTAGTAGAATTGGGATACATAAGTATATTTATTTTATGTTTAATTAAGATTGATCATGACGACCTTAATACTAGCTGCTGAAAAATAACCACAAAATTAATGTAACCATGTATTTGAATAACACAATAGAAGAAACACAAATACTACAATGTTTTTGTTGTGTTTACTAAGGGGAGGTGACGGCAAACATACACCAGGGGGCAGTATATACAAATATTTATTATATATATATATATGGACAATATATATATATATATATAATAATACTAAACAATACAACTAAACTAAGGAAATGGAGTGTGAACTAGAATACAAGAGTGTGTATGGCGTAAGACTATGTGTAGTATTTAACTGGAATGTGTGTTACCAAGTGTTGAACGAGATACGAGGAAGTCCAGGGGGCAGACAGGTGATCCGGGATACAAGCTAGCACGAGGGACTGGTGCTAGCTCGGGGGCTAGCCAAGGGACTGGTGCTAGCTCGGGGGCTAGCCGAGGGACTGGTGCTAGCTCGGGGGCTAGCAGAGGGACTGGTGCTAGCTCGGGGGCTAGCCGAGGGACTGGTGCTAGCTCGTGTTGAACGAGATACGAGGAAGTCCAGGGGGCAGGCAGGTGATCCGGGATACAAGCGGGGGTCCGTGGGGCTGAGAGGGTCGTCAAGAAGTCCGAGTCCAAAGTGGGGGGTCGAGGATCAAGGGATGCAGTCAGAATCCAGAGGGGTCCAGAGAAGTGAGGCGCACAGCTCACTTCCAAGGCGACGGAGGGAATTGGTACACCATGAGAAAACTAAGTTCCCGCGCCGATCCTTGGGTCCACCCTGCCTTTATCCGGTGAGTCTTTGCAGCTGGGCGTGTACCAAGCTAAGCAAGGCAGGCAGGGGTGAGAACCAAAACAGATTTGCTCTAAAAATGAAAACAAAACCAGACAGTTAATTTAACAGGAAGAACTTCAGCACATTTTTAAAATAATATTTTTTATATATTATGTTTTTTCAATGCCAATTTGAATATGTTACTTAGCCTAAAAGTGTCCTTTGCTCTCCCGTGTAGCAATAAAGCTGCGTTATTGAGTAATGCACATATCAGCAGATGTCTTGGAGGACAGAGTAAAACAACTTGCACTGAGCCTAGTCCAGGGGTCGGCAACCCGCGGCTCTAGAGCCGCATGCGGCTCTTTAGCGCCGCCCTAGTGGCTCTCTGGAGATTTTTCAAAAATGTATGAAGAATGGAAAAAGATGAGGGGGAAAAAAAATAAATTTGTTTGTTTTAGTATGGTTTCTGTAGGAGGACAAACATGACACAAACCTCCGTAATTGTTATAAATCACACTGTTTACATTAAATATGCTTCACTGATTCAAGTATTTGGCGAGCGCCGTTTTGTCCTACTTATTTTGGCGGTCCTTGAACTCACCGTATAGTCTGTTTACATGCAGAACTTTCTCCGACTTTCTAGGACGTGTTTTATGCCACTTCTTTTTCTGTCTCATTTTGTCCAACACACTTTTAACGTTGTGCATGAGTGCACAAAGGTGAGTTTTGTTGATGTTATTGACTTGTGTGAAGTGCTAATCAGACATATTTGGTCACTGCATGACTGCAAGCTAATCGATGCTAACATGCTATTTAGGCTAGCTATATGTACATATTGCATCATTATGCCTAATTTGTAGCTATATTTGAGCTAATTTAGTTTCCTTTAAGTCCTCTTAATTAAATTTATATCTCATGACACATGTAATATGGCTTTTAATTTTTTGCGGCTCCAGACAGATTTGTTTTTGTTTTTTTTGATCCAATATGGCTCTTTCAACATTTTGGGTTGCCGACCCCTGGCCTAGTCTATAAAATCCACTACACCTCCCTGATACCGAAGTACATGTCAAACTACTTCCATAACGTAAATGACCGACATAACCACAACACCAGGGGGAGCCCCACAAACCGTGTTAAACCCAGATTCCGATCTAGCAAAGGTCTTAACTCATTCCCCTTCTATGCCACATCAATATGGAATGCACTCCCAACAGGTGGAAAATAAAGTGCATCTCTATCCTCCTTCAAAACCGCACTAAAAGAACACCTCAGGGCAACTTCCTATCATCGCAAAAAGCCGCTGCCTGAACAGGGCTCAGAAAATCTACAAAGACTCCTCCCACCCCCACCAAGGACAGTTTTCACTGCTGGACTCTAGAAAGAGGTTCCGCAGCCTCCGAAGCAGAACCTCCAGGTTCTGTAACAGCTTCTTCCCTCAGGCCGTAAGACTCTTGAACGCATCATAATTAAATTATCCCCTCAACTCCCCCCAAAATGGATTATCTCGCTGGAATAAAAAAGAAAATATAACATACATCCATAAACGTGGACGCATGTGAAAAAGTGCAATATATTAATCTGTACAGTAATCTATTTATTTATTTATCTATTTTATATATATATTTATATATGTGTATTTATTTATACATGCACCTTATTGCTTTTTTTATCCTGCACTACCATGAGCTTATGTAACGAAATTTCGTTCTTATCTGTGCTGTAAAGTTCAAATTTGAATGACAATAAAAAGGAAGTCTAAGTCTAAGCCTAAGTCTAATCTACTAATAAAAGTTTCAATCAATCAATCAAACGTATTTTTGAGACAATATTGCTTTATTCCCACCATGGTGTTTGAATGATCAGATATTTGTAAGTGTTATATTTCCTCTTTGTTTACGTGTACATAAACTGTAATATGTGGAAATCAACAACCGCATTCGTTTTTTTTTGTTTGTTTGTTTTTCCAGGCAAACCATTTATTGTCGCAAAAATAGTTTATTAACAATGTTTACTTGGCATCGAACATTCGCTGTATACGTTTACAAAGGCTGTATGACAATAAGCTCACAGGAATGAAAGTGGATCCTGTCATGTCAAATACAGTGGAACCTCCAAAAAATCATTTAAAAAAATTATCCAACACCTTTGTTCCCTCGTCCTTACCTGTCATGCAATTTTAAAAGCATGAGTATTTTTACTTTGAGTTTGATTATTCAGTAGTTTTGGTCGCAACAGTTTGACTTTCTGAACAAATTATCTGTGAGGAAAAACAAACAAACATTGAAAGTCAAGCAGCGACTTTGGAGGAGGTTCCACTTGTACTGGCGGAGGAGGGAGAGGAACCACAGTGGTTGGGGGCGTGGTTATTTACCGCTAGAATTCACCAACTTGAGTATTTCATATATATTTCATACATATATATATATATGTATGAAATACTTGACTTTCAGTGAATTCTAGCTATATATATATATTTATTTTATTTACATAAAAGAAATACTTGAATTATCTATCCATTAGATGGCAGTATTGTCCTGTTTAACTTCTCTGTTCGTGACTGAGAAATCATTTCGGCCACAGTGTTCAATGGAGAAGTCTGTTCTACATATTTACAGGCAACATACACCTTCCCCTTCGAACTGTCCTGGATGAACTGAAATTCTTGTTTCCATTCGTTTTGGAACTTGCAAGCGTATTTATATTGTGGGAAAGCGGACGTGAGAATAGGCTGTCCCCACTCAGTCTCGGGTCCGCATTGAGCTGGAGGGGGCGTGGCCTCCAGCTCCGGCTGAATACCGGGAGTTTGTCGGGAGAAAATCTCTGCCGGGAGGTTGTCGGGAGAGGTGCTGAATAACGGGATTCTCCCGCTAAAAACGGGAGGGTTGGCAAGTATGGTTGATAATACCAACAGACACTTACGATAGGATGTACAAATATGCATGAAAACTCTCCTATATGGGACAATTTAGTATGAATTGCTTTAGTTACATTGTAAAACTTACAAACGTCGCTTGGAGTGACGAATGAAGAATCCTTTCGAGCAGAAACGCTACGGACGGTTTTCACTTGCAGTTCAAGGCATCAAAACAGGAAGTACATTTGCAACCTGCAGTGAGCAAACTCGTCCTGAAGATGGCGCCAAAGCACAAACAATAACACACCTTTTCAGTGTTTCTGCTTGTGTTTCATGAAAATGATTGAACACAAAACATTATTTCTGTCAGCGAAGGAAAATCCATAAATTATACGCACCACTTCAAAGCGTGGGAAAAAATTAGTCGGCTTATAGTCCCGGTGTGTCTGCTTGTGTTCATTGAAAACTATTGAGCACAAAACACTATGGTCATTAGCAAAAAAAAAAAAATCCATAAATTAGCGGCCTCGTTTTATAAGACACAGGAAGCGTAGGAAAAAAGTAGTTGGCCTGTAGTTAATTTACGGTAATCATAGTCAGAGGATTTTTTGTTGTTGTTGTTTTTGCTCGCCTAGCACATCTTTATAGCTGCTGGATGTTTTCTGGGGATGTTCAGGACATGTGTTGCAGGTTTGGTCCATCTTCGCCAATGTTTGTATTTGAGCTGTGAGAACTGAAACTTAAAGGCCTACTGAAAGCCACTACTACCGACCACGCAGTCTGATAGTGTATATATCAATGATGAAATCTTAACATTGCAACACATGCCAATACGGCCGGGTTGACTTATAAAGTGCAATTTAAAATTTCCCGGGAAATATCCGGCTGAAACGTCGCGTTATGATGACGTATGCGCTTGACGTAGTCAGTTAAACGGAAGTTATGGTACCCCGTAGAATCCTATACAAAAAGCTCTGTTTTAATTTCATAATTCCACAGTATTCTGGACATCTTTTGCAATTTGTTTAATGAACAATGAAGGCTGCAAAGAAGAAAGTTGTAGGTGGGATCGGTGTATTAGCAGCGGACTACAGCAACACAACCGGAGGACTTTGTTGGAGAGCAGACGCGCTAGCCCACGATCTCACCTTGACTTCCTACGTCTCCGGGCCGCCAAAACGCATCGGGTGAAGTCCTTCGTCCTTCCGTCGATCGCTGGAACGCAGGTGAGCACGGGTGTTGATGAGCAGATGAAGGCTGGCTGGCGTAGGTGGAGAGCTAATATTTTTAGCATAGCTCTGTGAGGTCCGGTTGCTAAGTAGGCTCCAATGTCGTCGTTAGCACAGCATTGTTAAGCTTCGCCAGCCTGGTAAGCATTAACCGTGTATTTACATGTCCACGGTTTAATAGTATTGTTGATTTTCTATCCATCCTTCCAGTCAGGGGTTTATATTTTTTGTTTCTATATGCAGTTAAAGCACGATGCTATCACGTTAGCTCGTAGCTAAAGCGTTTCGCCGATGTATTGTCGTGGAGATAAAAGGCACTGAATGTCCATTTCGCGTTCTCGACTCTCATTTTCAAGAGCATATAGTATCCGAGGTGGTTTAAAATACAAATCCGTGATCCACAATAGAAAGAAGGAGAGAGTGTGGAATCCAATGAGCCAGCTTGTACCTAAGTTACGGTCAGAGCGAAAAAAAAATATGTATTTCACTGCATTCTAGTCCGTCACTCTAACGTTCCTCGTCCACGAATCTTTCATCCTCGCTCAAATTAATGGGGTAATGGTCCGAATAGCTCTAGCTGCATTGAAAACAATAGGAAAATACGAGGGAGTAATCAACTGACAACGTCATCACGCTACTTCCGGTAGGGGCAAGTTTTTTTTATCAGAGACCAAAAGTTGTGAACTTTATCGACGTTGTTCTATACTAAATCCTTTCAGCAAAAATATGGCAATATCGCAAAATGATCAAGTATGACACATAGAATGGATCTGCTATCCCCGTTTGAATAAAAAAATGTCATTTCAGTAGGCCTTTATGCTTATCTGCTCTGTTAAAAAGAACCAGAACAGAGAAGGCACCAAGAAGGGTGCGGGGGGAGAAAAAAAAAAACATTGACTCCTCACTGGGCCGAACACGAACAGAATGCCGACCAACTGTAAACTGTTTACCTGTCAAGCACAGATTCCAAAAAAGGGTGGGTCCCAAAACCGCGGAGCTAGTTCTACACGAGGAGGATGCTAGGGTTCTGCAGCCAACACGTTGAGTGAGTCACACTACGTCGTGTCGTTTTGAACGGCAAATTGGCAACGCGCGATAAATCTCATCTCGGGTAAAAATGTCAAGAACTCCTTTGTTGGTTGTCAATTGGACGTCGTGGTCAGCGGCGCGGAAAAGCCTCACCCGCGGTCTCGCTCCCAATGACAAGCGCACACGCGTGCGGACAACTTAGAAAAAGGCACGAGCTGTTACGCACACGTTCCGTTTTGCGGCGAATCATTTTCTGGGGCGGCACCTTCCTCAGAGAGACAGAACGTTAGCGAGGAAAGGATGCTGCCCGCCCTCACTCAACAATATTGCATTCTAACATGGCTGCCTTGTGACGAATACAAAAGAAAACATGCGTGTGTTTAAAGAAAAGCAAAATCAACAAGGAATTGATAACATCCATTTCTAATATGGACAAAGTCCGTTTCCTGTATGTTTGCATACAATCGGCTTGCCTGACTCTTATTGTGAAATGCAGCACACAGTACAAAGATGCCGTTCGATAAAAAGGCCAGTCTGTTTTCTCACGGTGTGTGTGTGCATGTGTGTGTGTGTGTGTGTGTGTGAGTGGAAGGATGGCTCACAACAGCTCGCGGGCGCTTCTCTTCTTGCGCTTGTGGACCTGCAGCGCCGCCCTGGTGGCCATCTCGAACACCTCCTGCACGCCATCTTTGGTCTTGGCCGAGCACTCCAGGTAGCCGAAGGCGTTGATCCTGGTGGCCATTTCTTGGCCTTCTCTCCTCTTCACCGGCTCCTGCTTCATCTTGGCCAGCTCTCTCCGCGTGTGATAGTCGTGCCTCAGGTCTTTCTTGTTCCCCACCAGGATGATGGGAACGTCGGGACAGAAGTGCTTCACCTCAGGCATCCACTTCTCTGGAATGTTTTCTAAACTGTCTGGGCTATCAATGGAAAAGGACATTAAGATGACGTGAGTGTCCGGGTAGGCGAAAGGTCTCAACCTGTCGTAGTCCCCTTGGCCTGCAGTATCCCACAATGCCAACTCCACCGGTTTTCCGTCAACTTCGATATCAGCTACGTAGTTCTCATACACGGTAGGCACATAGACTTCCGGAAACTGGTCTTTGATGAAAACCATGTAGAGACATGTTTTACCGCAAGCTCCATCGCCGACAATCACCACCTTCTTGCGAATGGCCGCCATATCTTCTCTCCAGCCACTTGAGACGTCTTGTTACGATGTAAAATCCACGTTTGGACTTCCTTGCCGGTCACTTCTTCACCGCCAACAACCGCATTCGTAAGTGCAGTGAAAGTTGACTGGGCACCACACCTACTGTTTGTGGGTTGGGCTCTCGGGGAGGCTGGGGCCGTACTCTGGCTCCCGCACACACTGGGAGTCAAATGTATTGTACATGCAGATTCACATATACTCACTTGCATACATACACACATACATAGGTACCTACGCCCCCACATACATCTACAAATACAGTACATATTTACACACTCAAAGTTCGTACGTCCACACGCACACTCATTATACAAACATACTGTATACACATACTGTACATATACATTCACTGTACAAACATACATATACACATACTGTACATATACACTCACTGTACAAACACACACATACACATACTGTACATATACATTCACTGCACAAACACACACATACACATTCTGTACATATACATTCACTGTACAAACATACATATACACATACTGTACATATACACTCACTGTACAAACACACACATACACATTCTGTACATATACATTCACTGCACAAACACACACATACACATTCTGTACATATACATTCACTGTACAAACATACATATACACATACTGTACATATACACTCACTGTACAAACACACACATACACATACTGTACATATACATTCACTGCACAAACACACACATACACATTCTGTACATATACATTCACTGTACAAACACACATACTGTACACATTCACTGTACAAACACACACATATACATACTATACATATACATTCACTGTACAAGCACACATATACACATACTGTACATATACAAGTACATATCCATACATACACTCATGCACATAATCACGTTTCATCAAACATATATTAACGTTGTTGCCCTAGGGGTAAACTGGGTATAACACATGGCACACTGACAAAGCTCAACCTATTGTTACTATAACAATCTACAAGGTTAATGTAGGTTGCTTCTCTTTCTTCTCCTCCATTTTTCTGCATTCTTTCGTATCTCAAGCTATCATTACGTATATGTATTGTTGCATTTGAACAATTGTATTGTTGATAATAAAGGTAAAGTATTGGTATTGTTTATTATCAATAGCGCTATTTCTATTGGTATTCATATTGCTTCATTTTTAATGTAATAATGCTCATTGTCATTTCTGTATTATTTTTTATTTTCACTAACTGCTTATTTGCTATTACTTTAACCATCATATTTGTACATGTAGTAATTGCTGATGTTGCTCTGTTGTTGTTGTTGTTGTGTTTGCTGTTGTTGTTTTTGTCTCTCTGTCTAATCCCCCTCTTGTCCCCACAATTCCCCCCTCTGTCTTCCTTTTTTTCTCTTTCTATCCCCTCCTGCTCCGGCCCGGCTGCACCAAATGATAATATAAATACATTTAATAAAGTCAAATACAAATAAGGCAACAAGAGAAGTGTCCTACACTTCTCTTTTGTAAAGTAAATCTGAACAGCCGATATGGGCATCTACATCTACTATATGATTTGCCTGAGAAGCTGGGCAGGACATAAGAAAAAAAAAAAGAAAAAAAAGAAAGTTGACTCAATACGTCATCGGTCACGTGGTCAGAACGCACCAATTGTAACGCTTGGCTTCTATCGGCGTCACGTGCTCCAGGGACGTGTGCAGAATAGAAGTCACGAGGTCTTACAGAGAGGTATATATAGCACTCGGTGCCAGCTCTTCAGTCAGAATCGGAGAAGAGGTTCTTGCTTCAACAGTGTTTGAACGGAACGTCTGTCGTCCTATTTGCTTTCCAAAGTGACTCGGCGTTGCCTTCACACTACTAAATAACTCCACGCAAATTTCTATTTTTGTACTTTATTTTTTGTAAGAAAAGACAAAACCCGTCAGCCAAAATGGAGTCTCAAGTGCGCCAGAACTACCACCGTGAATGCGAGGCCGCCATTAACCGAATGGTCAACATGGAGCTGTTCGCTTCCTACACTTACACTTCCATGGTAAGCAAAACTGGATGTTTAATGTGCTTTAAATCCTGTATGGAGAACGACTGTGCTATGATAGTCTCCTTGTTGGTTGGTGTTCACTATTGTTGTCTCAACTCGCGCACTTGTACACTTACGACTAGTATTTGATTAGTAAGTGCGTTCACATGTGCACACTCGATGCCGTGTTACCATACGCAAGCATAAAGTAGTCCTAGTTCGATTACCATCGTTGGTCAGTTACCGGAAATGACTAATGTAATGTTTATCTGCTTCTTTTACCGTTTTATTTTCATTACATATTATGATTTATAATCATGGTGTAACTGCGCACTGAGTGCAAGATCCGGGTACTGAGTCAGTAACCGGATGTTGAGTTCGAGCCTATTATCGAATCCTCTTATCGAACAGATTCCTCATCAATTCTCTTATCGAATCCAGATAGGTTGTTTTATTTGGGGGGAGACACACAATATTTGGTTTAACAAAAGCTCACTTTTACGGTATTTGCTTGAATTAGCGCCGGGGCGGTAATGAATCTAAAACCCTCTTCTCACTCCGGCGCTTACCAAAGGCATGCGGTAAATTTAGGCATGCGCTTATAAATTTGTGTGATGTAAGGATACCATCATGACATCGCTTAATGCCGCGATGAATCATCCCGGGAGTTCTTTTTGTTTGGGTCTGAAAAGGCAATTAAAATTAAAATAACATTATTACTGCCTGTTAGCAGGTTTTCTTAGCTCATGATTTGTTTCTGAAATGTTACTCGTACAACTGCATCAAAATGACTCGTATTTGACACACGCAGCTATATTAATAAAACATTTCATCAAAAATAAAGCGCTTTGAAAGACTCAACTCCAACAACAAAAAGTCAGCTCTCCACCACTACAAACTAACACAATATTAATAAGAATTGCAATTACCTTAAATCCTACTAAATAGCTCTTTATCTTCTTCCCTTTTTATGTGATTTTAAATTATTGAAATTAGCCTCCATTTTAAAAATTATGCCTTGAAAGGTGAAGTTTCACTCGTGACGTGACGAGTTTGACCCGGCGGTAATTCTAGGCATATGCTATTATTTTGAGGAACGAGTTTGACCCAGCGGTAATTCTAGGCAGACGCATATTATACACCCGGCGGCAATTCAAAGAAATACGGTATTTTATACCCAAAGTATATAAAGTGGGATTTTTTTAGAAAAACAAATATATACAGTAACACAAACACAACCTGTCTCTGTGATCACTATAGGTGTATAAATAATAATATAGTGTTAAATAAAATCTGTCCCTTGGGCACAAAACTGAAAATAATACAGCTCTCCAAAAAGTGCACTTCTGCTGCTATTGGAACATACTAACTACACGCACTATGACACTAAGAACACCACAGTCATCAATCAACAATTCTTCTTCCAAAAAATTATTTCGATGGTGGAAATACATGACTGGCAGCCATTTTAAGTCTTCAAAACATCCATTGTAACAGTGCACAAAAATCTTTTTTCAATAAACATCTTAGTATCAAATTTAACCACTTTCCACCCTAATATTGAGTTACATAAACACGTTTTCTTGGGTTGATGCACTAATGGTAAGTGTATCTTGTGTCTTTTTTTAATGTTTAAAATAATAAAAAACAAAACAAACAAAAAAACATCTTAGTATCAAATTTAACTACTTCCACCCTAATATTGAGTTACATAAACAAGTTAAGCAGTTTACTTACAGACTTATCTTTTCCAAGGCTTGTAAGAGCTAACACAACTTGTCTACTTCTCAATTGTCTCATGGACTGAACTGACGTCGCCAAACCAGAAGTGCCCAAGCTAATGACGTGTAGTATTTTCATATCGCCACAAGGTGTAAGTAAGAGTCTACAATCAAATGGGCATAACATTGCAGGATTCGTTCCCAGGGATTCAAATAAAGAACTAACTCTTTTTCTTTACTATAGTGGCCTCGATAACGTGAACCGGTTCTCAAAAAGGGATTCGAGTTCATGGAATCGGTTCTTTTCTTATCGAACTGGGAGAACCGGTTTCGAACATCATCCCTAGTACTGACTACTGTGCTTTCAGCCGTATCATGGCAATTAAAAAAATGCTGTCATGCTTAGCTTTTGTTACATGATAATCAAATGTATTTGTCAAAGTGCCATAATCCTTTAATTTACTCTTATTACTAGGCATTTTACTTCTCCCGAGATGACATGGCCCTTCCAGGCTTTGCTCATTTCTTTAAAGAAAACAGTGAGGAGGAGAGAGAGCATGCTGAGAAGCTGCTGTCCTTTCAAAACAGCAGAGGTGGACGCATCTTCCTCCAGGACGTCAAGGTGAGCAAATACTTTTTAGTACTACTAAGCTCATGTGTGCTAACAATAGTGTTTTTCTGTAGAAACCAGAGCGTGACGAGTGGGGGAGTGGGCTTGAGGCCATGCAGTGTGCCCTGCAGTTGGAGAAAAATGTCAACCAGGCTCTGCTGGAACTGCACAAACTGGCCAATGACCACGTGGACCCTCATGTAAGTGTTTACTATTACGGTTAGCTTTCCCGGCACTAAACCGGTTTTTGTTCCTGTCTACAGCTGTGCGACTTCCTTGAAACCCATTACCTGAACGAGCAAGTGGAAGCGATCAAGAAGTTGGGCGACTACATCAGCAACCTGTCCCGCATGGATGCTCAGGACAACAAGATGGCCGAGTACTTGTTCGACAAGCACACTCTGGGGGGCAAGAGCTAAACATCTTTGAAAGGCCTTTACACTTAAAAAAAGCCTCAATATGTTCTTCAACTGATTGATATAATTTCATATCTAATCTGGTTTAACGTCGCAAGGAATATTGACACTTTAAATTTATAAAAGCCAGTGATTACATTTGAGTTGAAAAGCTGTTCTAAATAAACTTTTTGAGCTGGATTATGATGTACTGTATTTATTTGCATATATGTTTTAAAGCCACGATATTCCCTAGCTTTTTTGTCTTTTGTATTTGACCCTAGTGAGTTTCCATGCCCAATTGTGATGTAGAAACATGAATTAATAAATGCACCAAACTAAATAAATTTGTTTAGGCCCTCGCATGCTAAGATTGTGATTGAAACTGTTCTAATAGTAACACTGCTAAAGCTCATATTTTTTTTCTCCAATGCTTAATCTAAAAAAGGTAAAGTACTACGTTACAGTGTTGGATCAAAGTTAATGCGTAAAAGACATTTGAATTTGTGGACAAATTGTAAGGGCATGTTGAACCAAAATTTAGTGGACTACATCCTGAAGTCCTTCGAATTGAAACAAGTGTATTTTAAACCAAAGTACCGTATTTTTCGGAGTTTAAGTCGCACCGGCCGAAAATGCATAAAGAAGGAAAAAAACAAGTCTCACTGGAGTATAAGTCGCATTTTTGGGGGAAATTTATTTGATAAAACCCAACACCAAGAATAGACATTTGAAAGGCAATTTAAAATAAATAGTGAACAGGCTGAATAAGTGTACGTTATATGACGCATAAATAACCAACTGAGAACGCGCCTGGTATGTAAATGTAACATATTATGGTAAGAGTCATTCAAATAACTATAACATAGAACATGCTATACGTTTACCAAACAATCTGTCACTCCTAATCGCTAAATCCCATGAAATCTTATACGTCTAGTCTCTTACGTGAATGAACTAAATATTTTATATTTTTTACGGTAATGTGTTAATTTCACACAAGTTGCTCCTGAGTATAAGTCGCACCCCCGGCCAAACTATGAAAAAATAACCGATTTATAGTCCGAAAAATACGGTAAGAAAAAAAACAGCAGATGGTGTGAAGTTTTGATATACAGTATATTGCTAACTTTTTTGTTGGGTTTTCCTTTATGTACATAATAGTGTTGCTGAAGTGGCGGCTGGTTGCATCATCTGTGCTATTTTAATGTCGTTTGTGTTTTAAGTTTCCATCTTTTCACCTTATTTTTTGTGGACTTTTTTTAATCTGCACTGCACGACATAGTTTCTTAATTGTGGGGAAAAATGACCATTTTATTCCAAACATTTTTAACATGGTTTAACTACAAGCTTATCAGAATATCTGTCCCGTGTTTCACCACAGAGGGCGCTGTCACTATTTGATCGGTACTGGAAAACAAGATCAGTCCACTTACGCGGGAAGAGTACGTCACTTCCTGGACTTGCAATTTTTATGACGGAGCTGTCACGCCAAATTTCTTCCCCTTACAACCCCCCCCCCCCCCCCCCCCCCCCATTTAACTCCGTGGTCATGTTTCCTCTTACGTCATTGACAGCGATCGATAGCACTTCGGCTTTGACTGCCCGTCGCTGGAAGGATACTTCGTCTTTGACAGCTGCTGGAATCTGAAGAAATCGATTGGTTTTTTTTGCACAGGCGCGAAACAGGACAGTCGCGTGCCGGTTAAGGACCCCCGGCAACTTTGTGATTTTATTGGACGCAGCCCCGGAAGTAAATGGTGGGGGGTTGTAGGGGGAATACATTTGGCGTGACAGAGCCTTGCGACGTCATGTTCTGTGATATTTGAATGTTTTATTGTTTTGTTTAAAAAATAGCTTAATTGGGAGTAAATGTGAACAAGAATATTAACCTGAACAAGGGGTGGATTAAAAAAAAATTGGAGTATTATCGCCACATTTTCAACCACTTTCACCCTTCTGTCATTGGAACGAATGACGCACGGGGGCGCTACTGTCTTAAAAGGTTTGTTTAATATACTTTGACTTTCTTTTATATGTTGATTTTGTGTTAGACAAGGACCTTACTGTAACTTTAATATATATCTGCAACCTAAAAAAGTAGACTTTTAAATGATCATCACTGTAAATTGATGTAAGTAAAGTAGTAAAAAAATTTCTTCGCCCTCTTGGGCTGCTGAGCCCATCATTCATGTTTCTGTACGGTTTTAAAATATTGTATTCTTATTAGTTACGTTTGTTTTGCATGTAACGTTTTATATGACATTGTTATACAAATAAAGATTTAAAAAAAAAAGAAAGAAAACCACGGCAACAGTGAGGCATGCACAAACTCAATTCCCCCCCAAAATGGATTAACTCGCTCGAATATAAAGACAATATAACATACATCCATAAACGTGGATGCATATGGAAAAGTGCAATATATTTATCTGTACAGTAATCTATTTATTTATATCTGCACCTTATTGCTTTTTTATCCTGCACTACCATGAGCTAATGCAACGAAATTACGTTCTTATCTGTACTGTAAAGTTCAAATTTGAATGACAATAAAAAGGAAGTCTAAGTCTGGTCTAATCATATTCATTAATTATATCAACCTACGCACAGTTTACAATCTTGTCAAATGATATGAAAGCATGTGTTAATCACAATTATTATTATCAAGGTTTAGGTCAGGCTGATTACAAAAATAAATACCAAGTAAATATAATACTTAAAACCGATTAGAAATACATTTAAATAAAATTACATATTGCTAAAATACATTCAAATTGAATTATTAGAAAGTATATGTTTATTAACTAAACTGTTAGTATAATTAAAATGCAAATGAAAATGCAGCTTCACCATTTTAGTCATAATTTTTGCGCTTAAGAAACTTTTCTATGACTTTAGGGCCAGATTTCTTCTATTTGTTCGATATAGTCATTACTGCCACAAGTGGTGGAAAAGTGTATTACAACCGAGTTCCGCTGCGACCTATACGAACCCCAGCTGAGAAACATCATTTTTTGGCGGCCCTCTAGGGGGCGATTGCCGCCCAAAAGTGGGCCTCGGCCCTATGGCGGAGGAACTCTACCTTCAACTGTGATCAGTCAAGATGGCTGCCGGCTAGATGCACTGGGTGACACAGCTCCAACAGTTCATGAAAAAGCTTGAAAATAAGTTCACATCCATCCAGCAGAGCAACATCTTCATGTTTATAAGGAAGATAAACATCAAACTGCCGGATCATTTTTGTGATTTTGGACTTGTTGGAGACTTTTTGATGACATGTGCTCCAATGCATTGACACGCCATCAATACTGGATTGCCTGGAATCAGAAAGTATTTTGAAAGATCAACTGGATTCTAAAAGTACT
Source organism: Entelurus aequoreus (assembly GCF_033978785.1). Taxonomy (NCBI): domain Eukaryota; kingdom Metazoa; phylum Chordata; class Actinopteri; order Syngnathiformes; family Syngnathidae; genus Entelurus; species Entelurus aequoreus. The sequence continues at coordinate 31,419,646 of NC_084755.1, forward strand.
TTTCCTCACTAAACAATGGCGACTAAGAAGTTAGCAGAAGAAATGGAAGAGGTGAAAAAGTCTCTGAATTTCATGTCAGAGGAACTGAGTAAAGTAGCAAAACAGCAAACGGGCCTTCTGGACTTAATTGATGAAATTAAGCAGCTGAAGGCAATTATCAAAGACAAAGACAAGAAGATTGAAGAACTTGAAAGAAGAGTGGACGATCTAAAACAGTACTCGAGGATGGATGGCCTGGTGATTTCTGGGCTTGAGACAAGCCACCGCTCCAATGCAAGGATCACAGCAGGTGACAAGGAGGGAGAAGGTGCACCAAGAGGTGAACTGCACACAGTTGAGCAGCAAGTCATCAAATTCTTCAATAACAAAGGAATTCCTGTATGCAGTTCTAGTATAGCTGCATGCCACACCATTCCACTGAAACAAAACAACAGATCCAACATCATCATCCGTTTTGTGAGTAGAAAACATAAAATTGAAATGCTTAAACTGGGAAAAAATTTGAAAGGCACAGGAGTATATGTAAATGAGCATCTCACAAAGAGAAACGCAGAAATTGCAAGACAAGCCAGGATCTTGAAAAAGGGAAAGCGAATCCAGGACACATGGACAAGGAACTGTAAAGTAATGATTAGATTGAATGGTCCACCAGAACAAGCAAGAGTATTAGTGGTCAGAGACTTGAAGGAACTTGAACAATATCAATGAAAAAGAAAAAAGATAATGATGATAAACAAGTGGAATAGTGGGGAAATGTTCCTTGTTTATTGTGTACTGTGTGCAGAGAAACAGTGTGGACAAGCAACATGATGGAAGAACAAATGAGCTGCACAAAATTCAAGTCTTTTGACTATCATGATCATAAATGCTATGAGTTAGAAAATAACATTGACCCAGATATTCACTTCTATCAGGACTTTAATGTGGACTGTGAGTATTATACTGATGAACAGTTTAATTCAAATGTTAAAATGGAAGGCTTTTCTGTGATTCATTTCAACAGCAGGAGTCTTTACAGTAACTTTTCCAAAATTAAAGAGTATCTTAAACAAATACAGCAAAGGTTTACCATAATAGCAATTTCAGAAACTTGGTTGAGTGATAGTAAGGAATTACTGGATGGATTAGAGGGATATGAAATGTTTTGGCAAAACAGGATGAACAAAAGGGGAGGAGGTGTTGTATTGTTTGTGATGTCCTCTCTCAAATGTAGGCTGATTGCTGACATGACAACTGCTATTGACAATCTGATGGAATGTGTAACTATTGAAATCAGTGTTGAAAGATCCAAAAACATATTAATTAGTTGTATTTATAGAACTCCAGGATCATGCATTGATCAATTTAATAAGAAAATGTTTGAGTTATATGAAAGACATAATGATAAGGTGATCTTGATTTGTGGTGACTTCAACATTGATTTGTTGAAATTTAATGATCACATGAAAACCAATGATTTTGTTAATCTTATGTTCAGCTTGAGTTTCTTTCCACTAATTGTAAAACCTAGCAGAATAACAAAGGACAGCTTAACACTGATTGACAATATTTTTATAAATGTATTTGATGGGAATAGAAAAAGTGGACTCTTAGTGACTGATGTAAGTGATCACTTGCCTGTCTTTACAGTGATGCAAATGAACAAGGAGACAAACTTACAAACAAAAAGACAAATAAATAACTTTGTTAGAATAAAATCACCAGAAGCAGTTAAGGCATTCAAGGCTGATCTTTTAAATCAGGATTGGCAAAATGTTTTTGTGGAGGACACTAATGAAGCATACGATACATTCCTGGATATATTTCTGACACTTTATGACCATCATTGTCCATTGAGAGAATATAAGCAAAATACTAAAAAGAGGGAGAAACCATGGATAACAGGGGGTTTAGTAAAAGCCTGTAAAAAAAAAAAAGGCTTTACAAGGAATTTATTAAGCATCGAACAACAGAAAATGAGGATAAATATAAAAAGTATAAAAACAGATTGACATGTATCATGAGGCTGCAACAGAAAAACTATTATGAACAATTGCTGCATAAACATAAAAATAATATAATTGAAACCTGGAATGTGCTTAATACAATGATTAAAAAATCTAGCAAAAAGGATTTTACAGCTTATCTGGTAAAAGATGACAACTCAATTATTGAAAATATAGAAGAAATAGCTGAGGAATTCAATAAGTTTTTTGTGAATGTTGGCCCAAATTTGGCAAAAAATATAAATTTTAATATGAATGATGAGAAAAAGTTAAAGCGTGTATCTGACATTAAAAATTCAATGTTTCTTGGCGGAGTTTGTGAAAGTGATGTGTTAGAAGTGGTCAGAAAGTTTAAAAACAAAAAATCTGTCGATGGTAACAACGTGGATATGTCACTCGTTAAAGAAGTGGTGGATTGTGTCCTGAAGCCATTTACTTATATATGTAATAAATCTTTATCAACTGGAACTTTTCCTGACAAAATGAAAATTGCTAAAGTTATTCCAATTTATAAAAATGGTGATAAACACATGGTCTCAAATTATAGACCTGTGTCTCTACTACCTCAATTTGCAAAAATTCTTGAGAAATTATTTGTAAATAGACTTGATCAGTTCATTGACAAACATGAGCTACTGAATGATCAGCAGTATGGGTTCAGGAGTAATCGATCTACATCCCTAGCAGTGATGGACTTTGTAGAAAACGTAGCTACAGCAATAGAAAAGAAACAACACACCGTTGGAGTATTTATTGACTTATGTAAAGCTTTTGACACAATCGATCATTCCTTACTTCTGCAAAAATTGGAAAACTATGACATAAGAGGTGTTTCACAACAGTGGTTAAGTAGTTATTTAAGCAATAGATCTCAATATGTGGAAATTAATAAGACTAAATCACAGCCAAGAAGAGTAACTTGTGGGGTGCCACAAGGCTCGGTATTGGGACCTAAGTTATTTATACTATATTTAAATGATATTTGTTCAGTGTCTAATAAATTGAAATTTATTATGTTTGCAGATGATACAAATGTATATTGTTCAGGAGAAGACTTGAAGGAAGTGTTGAGGATAATAGAAGTTGAGTTGATTCAGCTAAAAAAATGGTTTGATATTAATAAGTTATCATTAAATGATAAGAAAACTAAGTTTATGGTGTTTAGTGGTGCAAGGACAAACTGTGAAGCAAAATTAAAATTAAATCAAGTGGAAATTGATAGAGTATATGAAACTAAATTCTTGGGAATAATAATTGATCATAAATTATGTTGGAAACCGCATATTGAATATATAAAGGGAAAAATATCCAAATCCATTGCTATTCTTTATAAAGTAAAACACATGCTGAATAAGAAATGTTTGCATATGTTATATTATTCTTTTATTTTTCCATATTTAACATATTGTGTTGAAGTTTGGGGAAATGTTTATAAAACAAACGTAGACCCAATAATTAAACTTCAAAAACGGGTCATTAGAATAATACACAAAGCGTGCTACTATGAACATAACAATCCATTATTTATAAGTTCTAATGTGTTAAAATTTTCAGATATTGTGTTTTTAAAAACAATGGAAATTATGTTTCGAGTAAAGAACAACAGCCTTCCAGCTTGTATTCTTAGGTTATTTAAATTAAGAGGAGTAAACTATAATTTACGGGGGATATTGGTTTTCGAAATATGTAAAGCAAGAACAAATACAAAATACAAATGTATTTCAGTTTTAGGAGTTAAATGGTGGAACAAGCTCAGTGATGAGTTGAAGACATGTACTTCTTTGTTAAGGTTTAAGAAAACATTGAAAGGTGAAATAATTGAAAATTATAAAATATAGCAACGATTACTTTCATCCCATTGATTTTTTTTTTCTTTTTAATGTTGATGTTCCAGGTAATCTTATTTTCAGTGAAGGTATAGGATAGGCAAATATAAGCCTTGGCTTCAGCCTATTCCTTTTTCGGTCATGCTTTTTTCTTTTCTTTTCTTTTTGTGTGTAAATGTGTATGATTGTTATATATGTATAATTTGTACTGTACTGTCACACAAAATGGTTAATGGTTGATCATATGACCGAAATAAACTTATTTCATTCATATTTCATTCAACTCCAATGCCAATAATACAAACTGAACCCTAGAGAAGGTACATGGCCACTGAATTATAATAAATATGAATAAAGCGTAAAATGGAAGATAAGTATTATGACATGATGCTCCAGAAGCAGTTGGCACAAATTGTTAGGGCAGCTGTGGCTCCGAATGTAGCTTACCACCATCAATGTGTGAATGTGGACTGAATGGGTTCTCAGTGTCATTAAAAAGCGCTATATAAATATAATCCATTATTATTATTATTAACAGTGTTGAACTCGTGCGTGTCAGTTTTTTCCCACAGGACTGCAATCTATTTGTGTTGTTGGGTTGTTTGAGGATGAGATGAGGTTATCCAATTTGCATAATTGCCCATAACGCATGTGCATGCAATTTTTGTGGCCATTGCGGGTTGGACAAAATGTAAACAAATCAAAACAAATCTGTTTTTTTTAATGACACAGGGAAGACGAAGCTACCTGCCAAGGTGTGTGTTTGCAAAATGCAAAATACGTTACCCACTGGACCTGATGGTGAGTGTTAGAGCGTGGCCAGTAAGTAGTTGGCAGTACGGGATAATGAAAAGATTAACGGAGGCGGTGGGGGGGAAGGGAGAGACAGTTGTCAGTCAGCACTGATGGTGGATTGTACTGCAACCCGCTTGGATGCATAATAGTACTAATAAAAGATAAAGTACTGAGGACCGACACCAACAAAGGTGAGTCACATTGGCATGACTTTGAATTGCATTGTTTACTCGGCAGCCTATTGACGATGTGATAGGATTAATAAACAAATTGCCTTAATTTATAAGTTATTAGCAGTTAAGTATAACCAGGACAATAATTAATGATAATTAAGAGTGTATACAACATTTTTTATAAAATTTTTTGTCCTGAATCAAAACAGCAAATATGTTTTAATGTTTTTGTATTTTTATCAAAGAAATACGGACAATCGAGAAAATGACTCATTTACTACATCTGAGGGAAGACAGTTGGATGGTTGAAGTTGATAATTTATTTAGAAAAAAACGATCACGATACTTATTTTTGATAAAGAATCACCTTTTAGATGATAAATAGCCCACTGGAAAGGTAAACATATATGTAAGCTCCCACAAGCATGTTTTGTTATGTTTATCCATGATTATTATCATTATTATTATTATGTTTTTTTAATTGTTATTATCTAAATTACTTATTTATAAACAAAAAATTATTATAATTCATAAATATATATATGTATGTATATATATATACAAAATGTATATACATGTATATATAAAACATGTAGATATACACATACATATATATATAAAACATGTAAGTATATATACATATATTGTATATATATATATATATATATATATATATATATATATATATATATATATATATGTACAAAAAGTATAAAATATATATACATGTATGTATAAAACATGTAGATATACACGTACATATATATATAAAACATGTATGTATATATACATATATTGTATATATATATATATATATATATATATATATACTTACATATATATGTACAAAAAGTATAAAATATATATACATGTACATGTATATATAAAACATGTATGTATATATATATATGTGTGTATATATATATATATATATATATGTGTATATATATATATATATATATATATATATATATATATATATATATATATATATATATATATATATATATATATATTTGTTCGTTGTAAAAAAAAAATCCAATAATTAAGTTGAAAAAATAGATAATATGTTTTGATCGCAATCAAATGGCCATTTGATCCCAATTATGAATGTTATGATAAAAATGTGCACTATATGAGTTTTCATCCATATAGCAAATATCAAAGGTCTGGGCTACTGGTGTAGATTTAAGCCTGAATATACCAACTCCGTTTCCATATGAGTTGGGAAATTGTGTTAGATGTAAATATAAACGGAATACAATGATTTGCAAATCATTTTCAACCCATATTCAGTTGAATATGCTACAAAGACAACATATTTGATGTTCAAACTGATAAACTTTTTTTTTGTGTGCAAATAATCATAAACTTTAGAATTTGATGCCAGCAACACGTGACAAAGAAGTTGGGAAAGGTGGCAATAAATACTGATAAAGTTGAGGAATGCTCATCAAACACTTATTTGGAACATCCCACAGGTGTGCAGGCTAATTGGGAACAGGTGGGTGCCATGATTGGGTATAAAAACAGCTTCCCAAAAAATGCTCAGTCTTTCACAAGAAAGGATGGGGCGAGGTACACCCCTTTGTCCACAACTGCGTGAGCAAATAGTCAAACAGTTTAAGAACAACGTTTCTCAAAGTGCAATTGCAAGAAATTTAGGGATTTCAACATCTACGGTCCATAATATCATCAAAAGGTTCAGAGAATCTGGAGAAATCACTGCACGTAAGCGGCATGGCCGGAAACCAACATTGAATGACCTGACCTTCGGCACTGTATCAAAAACCGACATCAATCTCTTAAGGATATCACCACATGGGCTCAGGAACACTTCAGAAAACCACTGTCATTAAATACAGTTGGTTGCTACATCTGTAAGTGCAAGTTAAAGCTCTACTATGCAAAGCAAAAGCCATTTATCAACAACACCCAGAAACGCCGCCGGCTTCTCTGCGCCCGAGATAATCTAAGATGGACTGATACAAAGTGGAAAAGTGTTCTGTGGTCTGACGAGTCCACATTTCAAATTGTTTTTGGAAATATTCGACATCGTGTCATCCGGACCAAAGTGGAAGCGAACCATCCGGACTGTTATCGACGCAAAGTTGAAAAGCCAGCATCTGTGATGGTATGGGGGTGCATTAGTGCCCGAGGCATGGGTAACTTACACATCTGTGAAGGCACCATTAATGCTGAAAGGTACATACAGGTTTTGGAACAACATATGCTGCCATCTAAGCGCCGTCTTTTTCATGGACGCCCCTGCTTATTTCAGCAAGACAATGCCAAGCCACATTCAGCACGTGTTACAACAGCGTGGCTCCGTAAAAAAAAAGAGTGCGGGTACTTTCCTGGCCCACCTGCAGTCCAGACCTGTCTCCCATCGAAAATGTGTGGCGCATTATGAAGCGTAAAATACGACAGCGGAGACCCCGGACTGTTGAACGACTGAAGCTCTACATAAAACAAGAATGGGAAAGAATTCCACTTTCAAAGCTTCAAATTAGTTTCCTCAGTTCCCAATCGTTTGAGTGTTGTTAAAAGAAAAGGCCATGTAACACAGTGGTGAACATGACCTTTCCCAACTACTTTGGCACGTGTTGCAGCCATGAAATTCTAAGTTAATTATTATTTGCAAAAAAAAAAAGTTTATGAGTTTGAATATCAAATATCTTGTCTTTGTAGTGCATTCAATTGAATATGGGTTGAAAAGGATTTGCAAATCATTGTATTCCGTTTATATTTACATCCAACACAATTTCCCAACTCATATGGAAACGGGGTTTGTACATAATATTAATAATGATGATGGAAATTGATCATAATCATTCTATGCAATTTTTTCAAAATACAAAAACCTGACATAATTAGATTAAATGGGCATTCAAAGTGTTAGAATAAAAAAAAAAACATGACATGTTGTACAATTTGATTAAGAGATTTGTGCAAAAAAGTGTAAAAAAAATATGAATCAAAAACATTTTAAAACAATTTCAATGTTATTTCCATTTTTTATTTAGGTTAGCCCACTAGTTCTCAAACTTTTTTCCCCATGTACTACCTCAGAAAACACTTGGCTCTCCAAGTACCACCATAATGACCAACATTAAAATACAGTAGTGTAGTAGGACTAAGTATTCACTAAAAACAAGGCAGAGGTTATATTTAACAATTATATTTAATATTTTTGGCCACTGTAAAATTGCACCGTTTGAACAGTAACACTGTGTTTGAATATTTAATCAAGTGGTTATTTGGCGTACCACTAGATGGAGCCCTTGTACCGCTTGTGGCACTTATACCATAGTTTAAGAATCACTGGGATAGCCTCTTGAGATGCAGCATCTTGTTTTCAAGAGTGGTACACAGGCTCCATCTAGTGGTATGCAATAGAATCACTTGATCAAAGTACAGTGTTTTATTTTCCTTAATTTTCCGTCATTCAAACACAGTTTTACTGTTCAAACCGTGTGAAATGTTACAGTGGCCAAAAATATGTCAAATAAAACGGCAGCACGGTGTTGTAGGGGTTAGTGTGTGTGCCTCACAAAAAGGTACCGGGTTTGATCCCTAGGCTCGGGGTCTTTCTGTGTGGAGTTTGCATGTTCTCCTCATTAATGAGTGGGTTCCCTCCGGGTACTCCAGCTTCCTCCCACCTCGAAAGACATGCACCTGGGGATAGGTTGATTGGCAACACTTAATTGGCCCTAATGTTTTTTGTCTATCTATGTTTGCTCTGCGATGAGGTGGCGACCCCGAAAGGGACAATCTATAGAAAATGGATGGATTGATGTTAAATAAAACCTCTGACTTGTTTTTAATGAGTACTTACGCCTATGACGCTACTGCAATTATTTCTATATCATATAAATATTGTTTATTTTATATTAACATCAGGAGCAACAGAAATGGGTTAAAATGATTAAATATTTGAAATAATCTAAAACTAAATTAAACGTGAAAAAAATAAAAAAATCATTCCATTCGGAGTAACGCGACCAAAGTTGTGGACAAAAATATAGCAGAAATGTCCCTGAAAGGAGAAAAAAAAATCTCCAATATAGTCTTAATTGTTAACCCAGCAGGCACAAGACGTTGATACAACATTGATTATACTTACATGTCCTTTAAAACTGACTTTGAAACAACGTTGCAAAATAGTTGTATTTGTAAACTGAGACAACGTTGGTGTCCAACGTTGGTGTCCAACGTTGGATCCACGTTGTTGGTTGGAAAATGACCAAAATTCAAAGGTCAAATCAACGTCAAAACCTAACATTGATTAAACGTCGTCAAAAAGCATGTTTTTTCAACGTTGTATTTTTGTTGTAAAAATATTGGTTGTAAAATGACCAAAATTCAGCGGTCAAATCAACGTCACAACCCAACAATGATTAAACGTAGTCAAAAAGCATGTTGTTTCAACGTTATGTTTGAGTTGCTCAACAACAGGACCTAATTCAACAAGTTCTCAACATTGTTTTAATGTCTTGTGCCTGCTGGGAATTTACCTTTTAATATATATATATATATATATATATATATATATATATATATATATATATATATATATATATATATATATATATATATATATATATATATATATATATATATATATATATATATATATATATATATATATATATATATATATAAAAATGCGCACTATATGAGTTTTCCTCCATATAGAAAATATCAAATGTGTGGTATTACTGGTGTAGATTTAAGCCTGAATATACACTACCGTTCAAAAGTTTGGGGTCACCCAAACAATTTTGTGGAATAGCCTTCATTTCTAAGAACAAGAATAGACTGTCGAGTTTCAGATGAAAGTTCTCTTTTTCTGGCCATTTTGAGCGTTTAATTGACCCCACAAATGTGATGCTCCAGAAACTCAATCTGCTCAAAGGAAGGTCAGTTTTGTAGCTTCTGTAACGGGCTAAACTGTTTTCAGATGTGTGAACATGATTGCACAAGGGTTTTCTAATCATCAATTAGCCTTCTGAGCCAATGAACAAACACATTGTACTATTAGAACACTGGAGTGATAGTTGCTGGAAATGGGCCTCCATACACCTATGTAGATATTGCACCGAAAACCAGACATTTGCAGCTAGAATAGTCATTTACCACATTAGCAATGTATAGAGTGTATTTCTTTAAAGTTAAGACTAGTTTAAAGTTATCTTCATTGAAAAGTACAGTGCTTTTCCTTCAAAAATAAGGACATTTCCATGTGACCCCAAACTTTTGAACGGTAATGATGATGGAAATTGATCATAATCATTTCATGCATTTTTTCAAAATACAAAAACCTGACATAATTAGATCAAATGTGCATTCAAAGTGTTAGAATAAAAAAATAAAAAAACATGACATGTTGTCCAATTTGATTAAGAGATTTGTGCAAAAAAGTGTAAAAAAAATCAATAAAAAAACATATATATATATATATATATATATATATATATATATATATATATATATATATATATATATATATATATTACATAAACTGAATAAAGTGTTCCTTCAAATGGCAGGGATGTTTGCTTGGTCTTGCACAATAACAAAGGAAATGTCTTCCCAAACTGGCAAAGATTAGTTAAAGTGGCTTACATGTAACTCTATTTACGTCAACTCACCTGCAGTACACCTTTACACAGTATAAGTACACACTTTAAATCAGTGCTTAATATATGGAGGAGTTGATGAAAATGAAAATGTCCTATTGTTCCTGAAGGCAGCATCACTATTACAAGTGATGTCCATCGATGTGATGTTTGGTATCACGTTAAAGTCAGCGTGTTAATCACAAAAACGCAGATTAATCAGACCTTGTTGTGGCCGCACGTGTCAATATTAATCTGGTTAAAGAAAGAGTAAATACTACTTGTTTGGGGAAGGGAAAAAGAACATTTGACATGTGTCTAATTGTAATTCTGGACTGCACATGTCAAAAATCCATTAAACAAATACTGACAACAAATTTTCACCATTCAACAAACAACAGTTTTACAATATATATATGGAAAAAAAATTGCGTATTATTGCTGAGAGAGGCTGTCATTACACCAAATGTACTACCGTGTTTTTCGGACTATAAATCGCAGTTTTTTTTTTAATAGTTATACTCAGGAGCGATTTATGTGTGAAATTATTAACACATAGCCGTAAAATATCAAATAATATTATTTAGCTCATTCACGTAAGAGACTAGACGTATAAGATTTCCTGGGATTTAGCGATTAGGAGTGACAGATTGTTTGGTAAACGTATAGCATGTTCTATATGTTATAGTTATTTGAATGACTCTTACCATAATATGTTACGTTAACATACCAGGCACGTTCTCAGTTGGTTATTTATGCCTCATATAACATACACTTATTCAGCCTGTTGTTCACTATTCTTTATTTATTTTAAATTGCCTTTCAAATGTCTATTCTTGGTGTTGGGTTTTATCAAATACATTTCCCCCAATAAATGCGACTTATACTCCAGTGCGATTTATATATGTTTTTTTCCTTCTTTATTATGCATTTTCGGCCGGTGCGATTTATACTCCGGAGCGACTTATACTCCGAAAAATAGGGTAAATAAGAACATTTAAGCACAAACAAACACAGCACATGCGTACATTCACCGCCATGTTGACAGAGCCAATGCGGTGCAGAGTTAGTATGTTCTTTTGTCGGTCACATGTTTATTTTCTGGTTCCCCCTTATTTGTGTTCTTTTATGTGTGGAGACTCCAGTCGCTACAGTTTGTGGTCACAGGACACCCTTGGCGAGTTGGTTCCTGGAGCCAACACACATCTCGGTAAAACAAAAAAAGCCATGGTCATGGAATGAATAAAAGGGTCTGAGGTTACCTGAACTCATCACTTTGGGGGGAATCTCAGGCCATTTTAAAGGATCGAGAAAGTGTTTCTATTTCAACATTTTTACTAAAACATTTTTTTAACCTTTTGCGTGTTTTTTGTGTTTATGTTGTAAATAATTTGTACATTTTATTATAGTGTGTGACTGCTCCTGTTTTTATTTTTTGTTCTGTTTATTTATGAAACCTGTTTTTGTTGCCATCTTGGCCAGGTCACTTGCAAAAGAGATTTTAATCTCAATGAGTTTTTACCTAGTTAAATATAAGAAAAATGGAATGGATCCTATGTTGTTTTATCATATTTTTAATATTTTTACCTGTATATTGTAAAGTGTCCTTGGTTATTTTTTTAAAAGGCGCTTATAAATGAAGTGTATTTTTATGCATTATGTTACAAATGATGTCCATTGATGGTGATATTTGGCATCATGTTAAAGTCAGCGAGTTAACCCATGCTTTAATCAAGTATATTATGTATTATGTTATTTTTTTATGTTCTAGAATTATTATTATTATTATAATTATTAATAATAGTTCAATATTATGCAGGATAATAATTTTAAATTCTCTACATTTTATAGTCATCATTGGTCCTCTTATTAATCTCGAGTTCTTTTTTGATTTAAGATTATCGCCATAAACACATCTTTATTGTGTAGCACTTACAGTACCTTCTACATATATATTTTTTTACTATTGAAAATAAATGTAAATATCTGTCCATCTATTTTCTATATATTTTGTCGTCACTAAGGTCAGGCCTTATCCCAGCTCTCAGCCACGAGCCAGTCACGCTCATATTAGACGCACCAAAGTGCACAGTGGTTGGGTATGACTGGCATACAGTACGCATTGTCAAAAAAACATTATTATTATTTTTTTTACCAGGAATAAAAATTCAACGTCTTTCATTGACGCAATAATTTGTTTCGGTGCTTTGCTGTACATTTAGTCATTAATTTGGCTGATGCCCAGCGCTATACACTGTGGTTGTCTACAACTTCCATCCATTGTTTCCTCATTTTGTGCACATTTGTATGCAAATTATTCTCTTTTCATTATATTTTGTACTCTTATCTAAGTACCTATCACAGCGGTTGTCAAACTGTTGTCAGCAATTACAGCCTTAGAAAACACTTGGCTCTCCGAGTACCACCATAATGACCAACATGATTCCCGGGCGCGGCCACCGCTGCTGCTCACTGCTCCCCTCACCTCCCAGGGGGTGATCAAGGGTGATGGGTTAAATGCAGAAAATAATTTTGCCTCACCTAGTGTGTGTATGACAATCAGTGGTACTTTAACTTTATTACAAGACAGTAGCATAGTAGGCCTAAGTAGTCATTAAAAACAAGGCAAAGGTTTTATTCAACAAGAGTATTAAATACTTTTTCAAATTTTCTTGTAATCAGACCATATTTTCGGTATATTAGATGGAATTTTTACCTCACATGTTTCGACTGTTATCTGCAATATTCTTCCGAAGGGTCACCTGACCACTGCGACGTGTTGCCTATCAGCTGTTATACGAAACATGTCAGGTAAAAATTCTGTCTAATATGCCGCAAATATGGTCTGACTACAAGAACATTTGAAAAAGTATATGGATAAGAAGACTAGGGATGATGTTTGATAAGAAATTATCGAGTTCGAGCCCATTATCGAATCCTCTTATCGAACCGATTCCTTATCGATTGTCTTATCGAATCCATATAGGTTGTTGTATATGGAAAAAAACACAATATTTGGTTTAACAAAAGCTCACTTTTATTTTATAAGAAAAAAATAAAATAAAATAGATAAATAAATATTGACTGTTACCCCCCTAAAAAAAAAAATTAAAAAAATATTGACTGTTGTTACCCAAAGTATATTAAGTGGGATTTTTCAGAAAAACAAATATATACAGTAACACAAAAACAACCTGTCTCTGTGTTTACTATAGGTGTATAAATAATAATATAGCGTTAAATAAAATCAGTCCCTTGGGCACAAAACTGAAAATAATACAGCTCTCCAAAAAGTGCACTTCTGCTGCTATTGGAACATACTAACTACACACACTATGACACTAACAACACCACAGTCATCAATCAACAACTCTTCTTCCAAAAAATGTTTTCGATGGTGGAAATACACGACTGGCAGCCATTTTAAGTCCTCAAAACATCAATTGAAACAGTGTACAAAAATCGTTTTTCAATAAACATCTTAGTATCAAATTTAACCACTTTCCACCTTAATATTGAGTTACATAAACAAGTTCAACAGTTTACTTACAGATTTATCTTTTCCAAGGCTTGTAAGAGCTAACACAACTTGTCTACTTCTCAATTGTCTCACGAACTGAACTGACGTCGCCCAAACTAATGACGCGTAGTATTTTCATATCGCCACAAGGTGTCAGTAAGAGTCTAAAATCAAATGGGCATAACATTGGGATTCGATTTAAGAACCAACTCTTTTTCTTTACTATAGTGGCCTCGATAACAGGAACCGGTTCTCAAAAAGGGATTTGAGTCCATAGACTAGGTCCTTTTCTTATCGAACAACCGGGAGAACCGGTTTCGGACATCATCCCTAAAGAAGACCTTTTTGAACAAAGTGTATTTAATATTTTGAATGTTGACGGTTTGAACAGTAACACTGTCTTTAGATATAGGAAAACAAACATTGTACTTTAATCAAGGGATTATTTGGCGTACCACTTAATTTTTTTGTCAAAGCAGTATTGGGTCTTTTTAAATTATGCAAATGAGTTTAACATGTGGTCAATATCATATCCTTTCACACAACACACACTCTAATGACCTGTTTATGCCATCACAGGAGATTAAAAAGGGGTCATCATTCAAACATGACGTGTAAGTGATGGGGAAGGAGGATTAATGGCAGATGGAGAATGAACTGTGCAAAAGGGGAGGAGTCGACTCCACGCTACGGTGGGATGGGACGCAAAAGGGGAGGAGTCGATCCTTCATTTGTTTAAACCCGGGGGATTTTTGGATTACCTTTGCCGCTTAATCTCGTTACAAGGCTGCAGTGACACAAGGATGCCTACTTTACTTTGCATGGTAATTGAATGAAAAACATTACAGTGTTTTATTACAGCAACCATACAAATCCAGCTTTTTATTTGAGACGTGTGCATCGTTGCTGAAGAAAGGCACACGTGGGAAAAATAATAAATAAATCATCGTGCTGCCCAAACGTCACTGACGTAGTGAATAAAGTGTATTTTCATACCGATTTAGAGAAAAATTGGATAATTTCCCATGACACGCTAATGTTGGGAATGGCTGCTTCAAACGATGTTAGCGAAAGTTGCTAAGGATAAAATACTGTAGTGTGGTAAAATGACTAAGCTTCTACTATAGCATGAGGGGTTGCTATTGTGTTTTGTAGTATGTTAAAAATAATAATATAAATATATTTGGGTTGGCAAAAAGGTTATCTGACGTCACAAGCTTTTGCTTCTTCCTGCTCCTTTTCTTTTTATATTTGTTCGAAAATTATCTCAACTATATAGAGCAGTGTTTTTAACGGCACACTAGTGTGCCGTGAGATACAGTCCGGTGTGCCGTGGGAGATTATGAAATTTCACATATTTAGGTTAAAAATATTTTTTGCCAACCACTAATTATAACAGGGGTGGGCAATTAATTTTTACCGGGGGCCGCATGAGCAACCCGAGCACTGCTGGAGGGCCACATTGACAATATTTCAATTAAATTTTGCTCAATATAATTTTTGATGTATACCGTAAGATAAGATAATAATAATAATAATAATAATAATAATAATACTTTCATTTAACCTAACTTAACTTTATACCAAAAGCACTGCTTTGGAAATCATTTGTACCCCTTTCAGACATCACATTTTGTTCCCCTTAAACATCCTCATGTTGCACAATGAAATGTAAGCATAGGATGAAGTGTGCATTCCTGTAACTTTCTCTAGTAACAGCATTCCATGATTAATATAAATAAATTAACATTAATAATAAATGACAGTAAAATAAGCACACGTATGACTGAGGAGTCATAGTGTAACTTTGTGTGGTGTTTGAGTTGTCCGACTTTTTGTGTGGCCATAAACGCACCAGTGGTTTAGTGCTATGCGTGTTGGTGACAGATGACAAGTTGGTTTTGGCCTGGTTTGTACGGCAGAAAATTACTAGTTTTTCGAGATAGGAGTATTTTACTCATGTTTTTGGTGTGGTTATGGCCGAATATAAACAGTTTTGCTCAATAAAGTGATCGATATAATTCCTGTCCTCGAAGCATCTTGATAGACGTTACAATAATTGAACGGTGTTCAATTGAACAGTGTTGACGAACACCGTTAGGGCCGCTTGTTGTCACTGTCACTCAAAGTTGATTTGCAAAATTACACAGAATAAATGTGTTTATTTTGTTTGGAATTCAGATGGGATTTGATTTGTTGCGCGGCATATATTTGCTGTGCGCAGAGGACGCTTGAGCAGTGCGCAATTGCGCAGGCGCGCACCTTAGAGGGAACGTTGGTTAGCAGTCCATGTCTTGTTGAAAACACGCCATTCGTCATCAACTTTTCTCTTTTTAGTGTCTCGGGTGTAAACCGTGCATCACTTGTCGCTGTGCACCTTCACTCACAGGTTACACACGGACATACGGCCATAAATAACACTTTTCAAAATAAAAGCAGCACAGTTGTATTGCGTGCACGACATAGATGTTTTTTCAACTTTATTTTGTAATTTGTGATTGCAGCTGTTCACATTCACTCACAATCACGCACGCGCATACGTCCACACGGAAGTAATACAAATAACGCTTTTCAAAACAAAAGCAGCACCATTGTATTGCACACTCGACATAGATACTTTTTTTACATTTATTTTGTAATTTATGATTGGCCTCACACGGGCCGGACAGGGACGCACAAAGGGCCGGATGAATTATAATCTGCAAATGATGTGCCGTTGTTGTGTGTCGGTGCTGTCTAGAGCTCGGCAGCGTAACCGTGTAATACTCTTCCATATCAGTAGGTGGCAGCCGGTAATTAATTGCTTTGTAGATGTCGGGAACACGTTGTGTGAGACGACAAGGGTTTGTCGTCGTATCTAATGCTTAAACCAAAAATAAACAAAAGGTGAGTGCCCCTAAGAAAAGGCATTGAAGCTGAGGGAAGGCTATGCAGAACGAAACTAAAACCTAACTGGCTACTAAGTAAACAAAAACAGAATGCTGGACGACAGCAAAGACTTACTGTGGAGCCAAGACGGCGTCCACAAAGTACATCCGAACATGACTTGACAATCAACAATGTCCCCACAAAGAAGGATAAAAACAACTGAAATATTCTCGATTGCTAAAACAAAGTAGATGCGGGAAATATTGCTCAAAGGAAGACATGAAACTGCTACAGGAAAATACCCCAAAAAATAGGAGCGTAAGACAAGAACTAAAACACCACACACAGGAAAACAGCAAAAAATACAAAATAAGTCAGGGCGTGATGTGACAGTTGGTGACAGTACACCTACTTTGAGACAAGAGCTATATTGATACAGTACACCTACTTTGAGACAAGAGCTATAGTGATGCATGGTTGGTTATGGTTTAAAGTCATATCCAAAAATTGCGACGACTTTCTACTGTCAACTGAGTTTCGTTTTTTAGTGATTTCTGCTGGTGGTGTGCCTCCGCATTTTTTCAACGCAAAAAATGTGCTTTGGCTCAAAAAAGGTTGAAAAACACTGATATAGAGCAATGATTCTCCAAAGAATCCCTTGATTCATGTACAATGTTTTATTTTGCTGTATTCAAACACAGCGTTACTGTTCAAACTGGCCACAAATATTAAATACACTTGTTATTTAGAATCTCTGCCTTGTTTTTAATGAATACTTGGGTCTAGTAGGCTATGGTCCTTTTTTTTTTGAGGTGGTACTTGATGAAGAAAGTTTCCAGAAGAGATCATTTTTGATTTTATTGTTGTGAGAAGACAAAATATTTTGAATAATGTTCAAAGGCATGACGCTAAATTAGAGCTAAAAGTTATAAATACTTAAATATAAAGTTTGAAACTAAAACTAACATTTTGAAAAATATATAATTCAGAAAATACGGAGCTCCTAAAGGGACACGGGGAAAATGTTTTTAAAAAAATTATTATTATTATTTTTTTTCCAGACATGTATCTCGTGCGCACGAGATACATGTCTGGAAAAAAAAAAATAATAATAATTTTTTAAAAAACATTTTCCCCGTGTCCCTTTAGGAGACACGGGGGAAGAAAATTTTTTTTAAATTAATTATTAATTTTAAAAAAAAATTTTTTATAACTCTATAAAAAGTTTCTCGTGCGCACAAGATACATTTCTAAAAAATAAAAACATTAAAAAAAAAAATTAAATTTTTTTTCGCCCCCTATGTCCCTTTAGGGGCTCCGTAAGAAATAATGTATTCAAAAGAAAAATGAGTAAACACAATTTTTTTCAGATTGAATAATATTAAGATTCCCTCTGATAATTATTTTGAATGCATTTTTCACTTTTGAGATTTACATATTTAGATATTTGAGCTTTAGTATTTTTTAGATTCAAATTGTATTTTTTAACTCTTTTTTTTTTTACATTACATTTTTTTTCAAATAAAAAATTGTTATTAATAATTATGAGCCATATTTATATATTCAAACTGGAAGGAAAAGTGTGCACTTATTGTTCTTATTTTGAATACATTGAAGTATTTTTCAAAATTCAACATCAAAACTTGATTATTCAGTTTCAAACATTATTTTTTCAAGTACAAAACTTTTGGCACTAATTTGGACTCCATACCTATCCTGCTCATTTCAATTATTAGTACAAACTATTTAAAATTTCCTTTAAAATTAAAAAGTAGGAGAAGGACTTTGTTTTACTTCCGACACGATACCGATATCACAGTATTCACTATTGGCCCATACTGATATCGATCCTCTACCAAATCACTGCGAATGATACATACTTTGTACTTATTTTATAGTGTGGAACGTAAGAAAAGGCTTGATTAGGTGAAGTTGTGATGCTCACGCTGCTGGATAAAAGTGCTTGATTGACGTTTGGAATTGACTGTATACGCTTTTTCCCGACACTTCTGAGTGACATTTGCAAGCATGCTTTAATTGGATGACCCGGCCCAAGTCACAGTGCTGAACTCCGTAGTATTTGCACCTGGCTCGCTGACAATAAACTATCCATACACTTGGGTAAAACGGAATCCATCCTATTTGGGTCCCACATCAACCTTAAGAAAGTCAGTGACTTCACTATAAAAGTGGGTGACATTGTTATCACCAGGAAAGATGAGGTCACCTACCTAGGTTCCATTCTAGAGGCTAATCTTTCCTGTGATAAAATGGCAACCAAGGTAATCAAAAAGGTCAACCAACGAACGAGATTTCTCTACAGAATCACCTCTCTGGTCAACAAAAGCACCATGAAGATTCTAGCGGGAACTCTCGTTCAACCCTTTTTCGATTACGCATGCACCTCCTGGTACCCTAGCACCTCCAAAACCCTCAAATCTAAACTCCAAACATCCCAGAACAAGCTAGTCAGGTTACTTCTAGACCTCCACCCCAGATCCCACCTCACTCCTACCCACTTCTCCAAAGTGGGCTGGCTCAGGGTGGAGGACAGAATAAAACAACTTGCACTGAGCCTAGTCTATAAAATCCGCTACACCTCCCTGATACCGAAGTCAGTGTTTCCCACACATTCATTTATTTGTGGCGGCCCGCCACGAAAGAATTACGTCCGCCACAAATAAAATAAATTTAAAAAAAAAATATATATATATATATTTTTTTTGTCCTGTCCAGCTCCTCAGGCAAATCATATAGTTGATGTAGATGCCCATATAGGCTGTTCAGATTTACTTTACAAAAGTGAAGTGTAGGATACTTCTCTTGTTGCCTTATTTGTATTTGACCACTACTGTTTTCTGTTTATTTGTTACTGACTGTGGCAGGACACCTCTGCCTCTGTTTCACTTTATGTTGCTGGTAAATAATATGGTTGTAGTAGTAGACTAAAGTTAAATTATTTAGTATGCACTAATTAAAAGGGCAGAGCTTTAAGAGACATTTTAGCTTCTATATTTTATAAGATATATTTTTTGTAAGAACCACAATTAATGAATATATTTCAGTGAATAACTTATTGTTCAAATCTGTATATAAATATGTACATAAAGTGTTGTAATTATATTGTAAAATGGATGGATGGATGGATGGACGTTTAAAACAAAACTGTTATTATTAATTAGTAAGTATACGTTTTTTGAGCCTTTTTAGAGAAAATCATATCATTGTAGTAAATTATGCAAATTACCCAATGATGTCATGGTGACCACCCACCGCCACAGGTATCTTGGCAGTTTATGGGAAACACTGGAAGTACATGTCAAACTACTTCCTTAACGTAAATGACCGCCAAAACCACAACACCAGGGGGGAGCTCCACTAACCACGTTAAAACCCAGATTCCGATCTAACAAAGGTCTTAACTCATTCTCCTTCTATGCCACATCCATGTGGAATGCACTCCCAACAGGTGGAAAAGAAAGGGCATCTCTATCCTCCTTCAAAACCGCACTAAAAGAAACACCTCCAGGCAACTACAACCCTAAACTAACACCCTCCCCCTTCCACATCCCACCTCCCCGGATTAAAAAAAAATATATATATAAATAATCTAATGTATATACTTGTTCTTATGTTGTCTGAACTCACTATGTTCTCTGCTCGCTGTACATATCCTACCAAGTCAGACCTACACTGTTTCAATGTCCATTTCTCTGATGATGCAATTGTTGATGACTGAAGTGTTGATATCAACCAACCTAAACCTATCCAAGGTTCCGATTACTTCGCATCAAATATTCCACTAAGAAAAAATATTTTTGGTGGAAGATTTTGCAAATTTGGTAAATAAATAACCAGAAAAATGTATATTTTGTTGTTTTCTTACTGTACCGAAAATGAACCGAACTGTGACCTCTAAACCGAGGTATGTACCGAACCGAAATGTTTGTGTACCGTTACACCCCTACTATTACAAGTTATAAGTAATTAAAACAGAACAGTAATGTGACAATGAGCACTTAGTATGTGCTTTTGCCGCCATCTTGTGTCTACTTTTAAGTCAGTGTGCTATTAAACGAGTAAAACATCAATACTGTATTTATGATTGTTTTTGTTGAAATCCCGTGCTTTTTGAGGTTACCAGGAACTCTCAAAACAGTGATAACAAATTCCTAAAATCACAATTTGAATCACCTCAAAACACAACAACTTTTCGCTGCAACTTTGTGAAAAAGCTTCCGTGTAGGTATCTTAGGCCGCAAGAATGACAGAAAAAGCCAGTGAAATCCTGGAGGGACTCATTATACATTGTTAATAACACATAAATATATTTATCTGAGGGAAGTCTGGAGTTCTCTGCTTAGGCTGCTGCCCCCGCGACCAAACCTCGGATAAGTGGAAGAAGATGGATGGATATTTATTTGTATTACACGCCTGTGAGAATGAAAGATGATACAATTAGCGCGTGTGACTTGAGGGGCATTACTGTTAATGAAAGAGTGATAAATATTTGACATTTTCTTTTCGCACAGCAGCGATGCGATTGGTCAGCGTGTCGGGGGCGCGGCCCCGCAGGGCGGCGGAGGAGGAGAACAAGGAGAACAAGGAGCCCGAGCCGCCCCCCGCCCCCGCCCCCCCTCCCACCACTCCAGCCACCAGTTTGAAAGCATGAAGAATAAGTTCTTCAACGAATTCACACACTTGCCCAGTAAGTCATTCTAAAGGGGACTGTAAATGTACATACAAGCTGTACACTGACTACTTTAAACTTCATAATTTTTTCAGTGTTGACCCATGAAAAAAAATAAAAAAATAAAAAAATACATATATATATATAAATATTGTTAAATATTAGCGTTACCAGCATATATCAAAATATTTTTGATAAATATATCAAAAATATTTGCAGAAATGTGAGGGATGTCCTCACGTTTCATCAAAATGCTTCGATTTTAACATCTATTGATTGATACATTTACAATCATAATCATTCTGTTGTATCAGCATGGGGCCATCATTTCACTCTCCATCTGTATTGTCTCATTTCTTTCTTCTCTCATTCCATCCTGTCACCATCGTGCTCTGCTCCAGACCATAAACTCCATTGTAAGTATACCATTCCAAAAACACTTTTAAAAGCTTCATTTGTGTTAAAACTGGTTTGCATAATTGAAGGCGGTGCAGTGTGTCAGACTTAATGTGAGCAAAAAACATGAAAAGCAAAACAAATATATTTAGAAAAATAGTTTTTTTTTTTTTTTCCGTTTTAAAAAGAGTGTCCGATAATGTCTCTTTGCTCTTTGCTCCCCTTTTGCTACTTTCGTAGTAGTAAAATAAATGTCTTTATCATTGTTTTATTGTTGAATTGATTTAATTTAATCTGAATAAAACACAGGTCAAAAAAATGTAAGTAAACAAATAAATATATTTGGATGTGTGAGCAAAAAAACATACAAAAATGTAAAAATATTTTCAAAATTAAACAAGTCATTCCCTTTTTTTACTCGCACTTGTTAGAGCATAGTAAAGTCACTACAACGTAGGTAAACACAGAAAAGGGTATTGGCTCTCATTAAATTTCTTTAGCTTTTTGGCCCAGACGTTTTTGGGGTTTTTTCGTTTGAAAAAGAGTATCCGATAATCCCCCTCTTTAATAATAGTAAATAAATGTCTTTATTATTGTTTATTCTTATTTTTGTATTCACTTAATTTTAATTTAATCAGAATAAAACATAGAACAAACATTTTAGGTAAACAAATAAAAATATTTGGATATATAAAAACATACGAAAATGTAAAAATATATATAAATAAAAAATATTATTTATTACTCACAATTGTTAGAGCAAAATAAAGTCAGTACAAATCAAGTAAACACTGAACAACTATTGGCTTTCATTAAAATTCTTTAGCTTTTTGCCCCAAAAGCTTTTGGTGGTTTTCTTTTTAGTTTGCTACTTTTATAATAATAAAATACATTTCTTTATTATTGTTTATTTCTATTGTTGTATTTAATTTATCCAAATAAAACACACGATAAACATTTTAGGTTAACAACAATATTTGGTTATGTGAACAAAAAAATCATACAAAAATGAAAAAAAAAGTTTTTTAATTAAAACAAGTATTCCTTTTTATTACTCACAATTGTTAGAGCAAAATCAAGTCAGTAAAAATAGGTAAACGCAGCAAAAACTATTGACTGTCATTAAAATTCTTTAGCTTTTTGGCCCAAAGGTTTTTGGAGTTTTTTTCCAATTGAAAAAGAGTATCCAATAATCTCCCTCTTTGCTCCCTTTTTGCTACTGTCACATTAGTAAAATAAATGTCTTTATTATTGTTTTATTGTTGAATTTATTTAATTTAATCTGAATAAAACACAGGTCAAAAAATGTAAGTAAACAAATAAATATATTTGGAAGTGTGAACAAAAAAACATACAAAAATGTAAAATATTTTCAAAATTAAACAAGTATTCCCTTTTTTTACTCACACTTGTTAGAGCATAATAAAGTCACTACAACATAGGTAAACACAGAAAAAGGTATTGGCTCTCATTAAATTTCTTTAGCTTTTTGGCCCAAACGTTTTTGGGTTTTTTCGTTTGAAAAGAGTATCCGATAATCCCCCTCTTTAATAATAGTAAAATAAATGTCTTTATTATTGTTTATTTTTATTTTTGTATTCACTTAATTTAATTTAATCAGAATAAAACATAGGACAAACATTTTAGGTAAACAAATAAAAATATTTGGATGTATAAACATACGAAAATTTAAAAATATCAAAAAAAATAAAACAAATATTCACTTTTATTACGCACAATTGTTAGAGCAAAATAAAGTCAGTACAAAATAAGTAAACACTGAACAACTATTGGCTTTCATTAAAATTCTTTAGCTTTTTGCCCCAAAAGTTTTTGGTGGTTTTCTTTTTAGTTTGCTACTTTTATAATAATAAAATACATTTATTTATTATTGTTTATTTCAATTGTTGTTTTTAATTTAATCCAAATAAAACACACAACAAACATTTTAGGTTAACAAAAATATTTGGTTATGTGAACAAAAAAATCATACAAAAATGAAAAAAAGTTTTTTAATTAAAACAAGTATTCCTTTTTATTACTCACAATTGTTAGAGCAAAATAAAGTCAGTAAAAAATAGGTAAACGCAGCAAAAACTATTGACTGTCATTAAAATTCTTTAGCTTTTGGCCCAAAGGTTTTTTTTTTTTTTTTCCAATTGAAAAAGAGTATCCAATAATCTCCCTCTTTGCTCCCTTTTTGCTACTGTTCACATTAGTAAAATAAATGTCTTTATTATTGTTTTATTGTTGAATTGATTTAATTAATCTGAATATAACGCAGGTCAAAAAATGTAAGTAAACAAATAAATATATTTGGATGTGTGAACAAAAAACATACAAAAATGTAAAAATATTTTCAAAATTAAACAAGTATTCCCTTTTTTTACTCACACTTGTTAGAGCATAATAAAGTCACTACAACATAGGTAAACACAGAAAAAGGTGATGGCTCTCATTAAATTTCTTTAGCTTTTGGCCCAAACGTTTTTGGGGTTTTTTCGTTTGAAAAAGAGTATCCGATAATCCTCCTCTTTAATAATAGTAAAATAAATGTCTTTATTATTGTTTATTTTTATTTTTGTATTCACTTAATTTTAATTTAATCAGAATAAAACATAGAACAAACATTTTAGGTAAACAAATAAAAATATTTGGATATATAAAACATACGAAATGTAAAAATATAAATAAAAAAAACATGTTATTTATTACTCACAATTGTTAGAGCAAAATAAAGTCAGTACAAATAAGTAAACACTGAACAACTATTGGCTTTCATTAAAATTCTTTAGCTTTTTGCCCCAAAAGCTTTTGGTGGTTTTATTTTTAGTTTGCTACTTTTATAATAATAAAATACATTTCTTTATTATTGTTTATTTCAATTGTTGTTTTTAATTTAATCCAAATAAAACACACAACAAACATTTTAGGTTAACAAAATATTTGGTTATGTGAACAAAAAAAATCATACAAAAATGAAAAAAAAGTTTTTTAATTAAAACAAGTATTCCTTTTTATTACTCACAATTGTTAGAGCAAAATAAAGTCAGTAAAAAATAGGTAAACGCAGCAAAAACTATTGACAGTCATTAAAATTCTTTAGCTTTTTTGCCCCAAAGGTTTTTGGGGTTTTTTTCCAATTGAAAAAGAGTATCCAATAATCTCCCTCTTTGCTCCCTTTTTGCTACTGTCACATTAGTAAAGTAAATGTCTTTATTATTGTTTTATTGTTGAATTGATTTAATTTAATCTGAATATAACACAGGTAAAAAAATGTAAGTAAACAAATAAATTATTTGGATGTGTGAACAAAAAAACATACAAAAATGTAAAAATATTTTAAAAATTAAAACAAGTATTCCCTTTTTTTACTCACACTTGTTAGAGCATAATAAAGTCACTACAACATAGGTAAACACAGAAAAAGGTATTGGCTCTCATTAAATTTCTTTAGCTTTTTGGCCCAAACGTTTTTGGGGTTTTTTCGTTTGAAAAAGAGTATCCGATAATCCCCCTCTTTAATAATAGTAAAATAAATGTCTTTATTATTGTTTATTTTTATTTTTGTATTCACTTAATTTAATTTAATCAGAATAAAACATAGGACAAACATTTTAGGTAAACAAATAAAAATATTTGTATGTATAAACATACGGAAATTTAAAAATATCAAAAAAATAAAACAAATATTCACTTTTATTACGCACAATTGTTAGAGCAAAATAAAGTCAGTACAAAATAATTAAACACTGAACAATTTCATTAAAATTCTTTAGCTTTTTGTCCCAAAAGTTTTTAGTGGTTTTCTTTTTAGTTTGTTACTTTTATAATAATAAAATACATTTCTTATTATTGTTTATTTCTATTGTTGTATTTAATTTAATCCAAATAAAACACACAATAAAAATTTTAGTTTAACAAAAATATTTGGTTATGTGAACAAAAAAAACATACAAAAATGAAAAACATTTTTTTTTAAATTAAAACAAGTATTCCTTTTATTACTCACAATTGTTAGAGCAAAATCAAGTCAGTAAAAAATAGGTAAACGCAGCAATATCTATTGACCGTCATTAAAATTCTTTAGCTTTTTGGCCCAAAGGTTTTTTGTTTTTTTTTCCAATTGACAAAGAGTATCCAATAATCTCCCTCTTTGCTCTCTTTTTGCTACTGTCACATTAGTAAAATAAATGTGTTTATTATTGTTTATTTGTATTATTGTATTCATTTTTATTTTATTTTATTTTATTTTATTTTATTTTGTATTTTATTTGATTTGATTTTAATTGAATGTATTGTTTATGGTTTAAGTTCATTTCAAACATGCGTACAGTCACAATACGATGCATCTCAATTTCCAGGTTCTCCTTTCAACATGTCCGAAAAGGAGTAGGAAGAAGCAGAGCTTATTTAATCCAACCTCTTCTCCATTACATAACAATTACTAACAGTTCCTGTTCTCAATTTGTGAACAATTTAACTCCATAAATAATAAGTGATGAACTTCTACAAAGAAAAGGTTGTACTTAACTTAGTGAGATGAATAAAAGTATCCAATTTTCAATAGGGTTCAAAATGTTCATCAGAATTCTTCTTCCTTGTACTTTGTAAACACTTTAAATTTGAACAGTTTCCCAAACCTGATCATATTAGTACATTGTTTGACTTCTTTACTTAATCCATTCCATAATTTAATTCCACATACTGACATACTAAAGGTGTTGAACGTGCATACAAATGTTTTAAATTACCTTTTTCTGTAAGTTTATATTTCTCCTCTTTTGTTGTCCATTCTTGGGTATCTGGTTATAGTTTGCTTTGTGCATATGTATTTATATATTTGTTCATTTATGAATGGGAAGGGTGATTGGGTGCGGTGAGGGCAGTTCATCTTCCAGAAAAATTGGAAAAAACCCTGAAAATTACAACTTTTGTTTATTTTTTGCACTGCGTTGTGCTGCACTGTTGATGCTCTATAAAGCATATTAATAAAAAAAGAAAAAGAGAATCCAAATAGGTCCAAACACTTTCTAAATACAGCGCTAAAAGTTGGTTACACTGCTACGCCTTCTTATGGTCTGGCGTAGGAGGTGTGTTAAGAAACGAAGCTAAGAACTATAGCACCATCTATTGTGCGGAGCTGTAGGGACGAGCTACATTCACAGGCAGTCCATTATAATGTGTTATTAGCAAAGGGAGGAGCAGGTGTGCCACTTTCATTTGTTGCTGCATGCATATTTAAACCTTAAAAAATGTGGGGGGTACAATGATATTAATAAAATATATCAATCCAATGTGGGTTATATGCTGAGATATAAAATAAATGTAACAAAAAAAAAATCTAATTAAATATGTATTATTTACGGAGCCCTTAAAGAAGGGGTGTCCAAAGTGCGGCCATTTGCGGCCCGCAGCTAATTGTTTACCGGCCCGCCACACATCTGGAAATACTATTGTAAAAATAAAAAAGAACATTAAAAAAAGTGGAATGAGGTGAAATCTAAGAAGAAAAAGTTGCAATGTTGACACAAAAGCTGCCATACAGGCTGTTTTTTTTCTTTTGTCTTTCTTCATTTTTTTTTTTTTGCCATTGCTCAAAAACAAAAAATAATGAAAAAAAATCCATGTAATAATGAATTATTTTCAGGGCTCCAATTACTTCAAATATTTCACTTTAAAATGTTTTATGTGGTAAATATTGCATATATTGTGTAGTAGCCATATAAAAACATCAAAGTTTTCTTTGACAAAAGCGCATAAAACAAACAAAATAATAGTTCCAGCATAAAATCGACAGATATATCTGAAGTTGATCTCGTAACTTAAGTATTGAAAGTAAAATAAAAACCTAATAAAAATGTATCACTTTATGAGTGGGGCACCTTTTGGATCCCAAATATATTTAGGGATTTTTTATTTATCTTTTCACTGTGATTACTCAAAAATATGAAAGAATTAAAATCAATGGTGTCCTGCATTATTGATCTTTTAGGGCTCTAATGACTAAATACTGCATATTTCAGTTTTACTATAAAAAAACTAAGTTGTTTTTGACAGAAAAGCCATAAAACATTTTTTTTAAATTTGTATTACTTTATATCAACTTGAAGTTGATATAGAGATTTACTGTCAGCGTTAAATCATTTAAAAAAAAAAAAATCTGACTTATTTTTAACATTTTAATGACTGAGACCCTTTATGGTCCCCGGGACCCCTAAATGTAAAATAAATAAAACATGCATATATTTTGTTATGGTTTGAAAATGAAAAATATCAAAATGGCCCCCACATGCTTTAATTTTTCCGTGTGCGGCCCTCAGTGGAAAAAGTTTGGACACCCCTGCCCTAAAGAGACATGGGGGAAAAAATTTTGTTAGAATTTTATTTAAAAATTTTTAGGCATGTATCTCGTGCGCATGAGAAACTATCTCGTGCGCACAAGAAACTTTTTATAAAGTTATAAAAAATTGTATTTAAAAATTAATAATTTTTTTGTTTGTTTGTTTTTTTTAGACATGTATCTCTTGCGCACGACAAACTTTCTTGTGCGCTCGAGAAACTTTCTCATGCGCACGAGATACATGTCCAAAAAAATAAAATTAAAATATAATTTTTTTAATTTATTTTTTTACTTTATAAAAAGTTTCTCGTTTCTTGAGATACATGTCTAAAAAAAAAATAAATAAATAAAAAAAAAAATTATTATTTTTTTATTTCCCCCCCATGTCCCTTTAGGGGCTCCGTAATTATTCTTTACTAATAAGTTATTATTTCGGCAACTACATCACCTTTTTTAAGGGCTTTAAAGCAGTGGTCCCCAACCACCGATTGGTACCGGGCCGCACAAGGAATAAAAAAAATTAAAAAAAAAAACAAACAAACAATTATTATTATTTTTTTAAAATTAAATCAACATAAAAAACACAATATATACATTATATATCAATATAGATCAATACAGTCTGCAGGTATACAGTCCGTAAGCACACATGATTGTATTTCTTTATGGGAAAAAAATATATATTTTTTTTAATACACCCCCCCCCCCCCCCATTTAAAAAAAAATTGTATTACTTTATATCAACTTGAAGTTGATATAGAGATTTACTGTCAGCGTTAAATCATTTAAAAAAAAAAAAATCTGACTTATTTTTAACATTTTAATGACTGAGACCCTTTATGGTACCCGGGACCCCTAAATGTAAAATAAATAAAAAATGCATATATTTTGTTATGGTTTGAAAATGAAAAATATCAAAATGGCCCCCACATGCTTTAATTTTTCCGTGTGCGACCCTCAGTGGAAAAAGTTTGGACACCCCTGCCCTAAAGAGACATGGGGGAAAAATTTTTGTTAGAATTGTATTTTTATTTTTATTTTTTTAGGCATGTATCTCGTGCGCACGAGAAACTATCTCGTGCGCACAAGAAACTTTTTATAAAGTTATAAAAAATTTTATTTAAAAATTAATAATTTTTTTTTTGTTTGTTTTTTTTAGACATGTATCTCTTGCGCACGACAAACTTTCTTGTGCGCTCGAGAAACTTTCTCGTGCGCACGAGATACATGTCTAAAAAAATAAAATTAAAATATAATTTTTTTAATTAATTTTTTTACTGTATAAAAAGTTTCTCGTGCGCACGAGATACATGTCTAAAAAAAAAAAAAAAAAAAATTATAATTTTTTTATTTCCCCCCATGTCCCTTTAGGGGCTCCATAATTATTCTTTACTAATAAGTTATTATTTCGGCAACTACATCACCTTTTTTAAGGGCTTTAAAGCAGTGGTCCCCAACCACCGGGCCGGTACCGGGCCGCGGACCGATTGGAATAAAAAAAAACAAAAAAAAAACAAACAAACAATTATTTTTAATTTTTTTTAAATTGAATCAACATAAAAAACACAATATATACATTATATATCAATATAGATCAATACAGTCTGCAGGTATACAGTCCGTAAGCACACATGATTGTATTTCTTTATGGGAAAAAGAAAATATATATATATATATATATATTTTTTTTAAATACCCCCCCCACCGGTCCATGGGACAGATTTTCAAGCGTTGACCGGTCCGCAGCTACAAAAAGGTTGGGGACCTCTGCTTTAAAGTACTCAAAAAATGACCCAATCTTGCGACCATGTGGAGGATGATGTTTTATAATCAATTCAAGCCTTGTGGGGCACAGAAGGATGTTCTCATAGTCCTGTGACCTCTGACCCCAACTCCTTAATCACACACCCATGTGCTTGTTGAGAACAGATGAGAAGTATAACATTATTACACTTTTTTAATCGATTGTTTCTTGAGAAAAACAAGGTCATTATTAGAGGTGGGCGATACTGCCAATTTTAAGTATCGATCCGATACCAAGATGGTATCGCCAATACTGTTACCGATTGAATAAGTGATTTTTTTGATTTTCGCCTTTTTGTTGATCATGATTAAAATCAGAATAAAACACGGGACAAAGATTTTAAGAAAACAAAAATAGTTGCATTTGTGAACTTAGTATAAAACAAACATATAATTGATAATGTAGAAATATTTAAAAAATAAAACAAGTATTCCCTTTTATTGTGTACAATTGTTAAAGCAAAATAAGTCAACAAAATCAAAAACTAATGGCTCTCATTAAAATTATTTAGGTTTTTGCCCCCAAAATGTATGTATGCAATGATTTATTCCCTGAATTGATAAACAATATCCATCCATTCATCTGTCTTTTTCCACTTATCCGAGTGCGGGTCACGGGGGCAGCAGCCTAAGCAGGGCAGCCCAGACTTCCCTCTCCACAGCCACACATATAGTCTCCCCGACATGTCCTGGGTTTCCCCCGTGGCCTCCTGCCGGCCGGACACACCGTACATAAACAATATAATAATGCATAAATAAAACAATATATTTGATCAACCTAACAAAAACACAAGTATTTGTGAGAATAGACAATCTGACACTACCCTGGTATCAATAACATCCATATTTGGTTGGATTTCTGTGTTCTGTGCTGTGTTTGTCCAGTGCCCATGTGGGCAGTGGGCGCCATTGTGGTGGTGGTCCTGGTGCTGGTGCTCTGCATGTGCTTCTGCCTCTACAAGAAGTGCTTCAACAAGGGCAAGAAGCCCAAAAAGGTCAGAGAGAGGAAGGGCGGGCGAGGACGCAAGAAGAAAGACGCCGAAGGAGAGGGAGGAGAGGAGAAGAAGGTGAGAAGAAGATGGCTTCTATGCGATATATATGTATATTTGTGTGTGTGTGTGTATATATATATATATATATATATATATATATATATATATATATATATATATATATATATATATATATATATATATATATATATATAAATATATATATATATATATATATATATATATATATATATATATATATATATATATATATATATATATATATATATATATATATATATATATATATATATATATATATATATATATACATACCCTTTGCTCTGATTACTTTTTCGCACACTCTTGGCATTCTCTCGGTGAGCTTCAAATGGTTTCCACTTCAAAGGTGTGCTTGAAGCTCATGGAGAGAATGCCAAGAGTGTGCAAAGCAGTAATCAGAACAAAGGGTGTCTATTTTGAAGAAACTAGAATATAAAACATGTTTTCAGTTATTTCACGTTTTTTTGTTAAGTACATAACTCCACATGTGTTCATTCATAGTTTTGATGCCTTCAGTGACAATCTACAATGTAAATAGACATGGAAATAAAGAAAACGCATTGAATGAGTAGAAGGTGTGTCCAAACGTTTGGCCTGTACTGTATATATATATATATATATATATATATATATATATATATATATATATATATATATATATATATATATATATATATATATATATATACTGTAAATGTATACATATGTATGTGTGTATGTGTATATATATATATATATATATCATATATATATATATATATATATATATATATACGTATGTATATACTGTAAATGTATACATATGTATGTGTATATATATATAGGTTTATACACTACCGTTCAAAAGTTTGGGGTCACCCAAACAATTTTGTGGAATAGCCTTCATTTCTAAGAACAAGAATAGACTGTCGAGTTTCAGATGAAAGTTCTCTTTTTCTGGTCATTTTGAGCGTTTAATTGACCCCACAAATGTGATGCTCCAGAAACTCAATCTGCTCAAAGGAAGGTCCGTTTTGTAGCTTCTGTAACGAGCTAAAGTGTTTTCAGATGTGTGAACATGATTGCACAAGGGTTTTCTAATCATCAATTAGCCTTCTGAGCCAATGAGCAAACACATTGTACCATTAGAACACTGGAGTGATAGTTGCTGGAAATGGGCCTCTATACGCCTATGTAGATATTGCACCAAAAAACAGACATTTGCAGCTAGAATAGTCATTTACCACATTAGCAATGTATAGAGTGTATTTCTTTAAAGTTCAGACTAGTTTAAAGTTATCTTCATTGAAAAGTACAGTGCTTTTCCTTCAAAAATAAGGACATTTCAATGTGACCCCAAACTTTTGAACGGTAGTTTGTATATATATATATATATATACATATATATATATATATATATATATATACACATACTATAGGCATTACATCTGGTTGTTACCTTGGTGACTGAATACTGTTTTATATTATTGTACGTTTGTATAAGCGGTGTTGCGACTGTACGGAGTTGTAGCGACAAGTTACATTCACGAGCAGTCCCATCATAATGTGTTAATGAGCGGTCTTCCATTCAGAGTCTTGCATTGGGTCTTGCAGGAAGGAGAAGAAGGTAAACAAGAGGAGGAGAAGGAGAACTTTGGCAAACTGGAGTATACGCTGGACTACAACTTCACAGACAACCAGGTAAACACGCACACACACACACACACACACAAAATATCCTAACTGTAAGAACTAAAACGACCTCATTGTTCCTCTCCTCCCTCAGCTGATAGTAGGCATCCTGCAGGCTCAGGACCTGGCCGCCATGGACATGGGCGGGACCTCAGACCCTTACGTGAAAGTCTACATGCTGCCTGACAAGAAGAAAAAGTTCGAGACCAAAGTCCAGCGCAAGAACCTGTGCCCCGTTTTCAACGAGACCTTCACCTTCAAGGTGCGTCACGCTTGGTAGTGTTCAGGCCTCCTCGTCGAGGAAAGGTTCAAAGGTCATTTTGTGCCCCTGAAGATCCCCTACACGGAGTTGGGCGGTCAGACTTTGGTGCTGCAGGTCTTCGACTTCGACCGCTTCGGCAAACACGACGTCATCGGCGAGATCAAGATTCCCATGAACTCGGTGGACCTGGGCCAGCCCATCCACGAATGGAAGGACCTGATCGGAGGCGAGAAGGAAGAGGTGCGCTGGTTGTTTCCTTCAGCAACAATGTGTCACCTTTGTTCAAATGCTGATGCGTTCATTTTTAAAAAAAAATGGGGCTTCACAGGCAGAGATACTTGGAGACATTTGCATTTCTCTTCGCTACGTTCCTACGGCCGGCAAGCTGACCGTGAACATCATGGAGGCCAAGAATTTGAAGAAGATGGACGTTGGAGGACTGTCAGGTAATGTACACACAACAGTAGCGATTTTGCATCTGCCATTCATTTGTTGTTGTTTTTTGTGGACCACCTTTCAAGTGACATTGAATTACATAACCATTACATTATTTATAACGATCGAAAAGTCATTTTGTATACTGAATGTATCACAACAATAACATATCAATGTGTTCCAAAAAATCTTATTCAATATTAATAAATACATTCCTTACAACAGCTTGAGAAGTTACATTATATATATATATATATATTAGGGCTGCAACTAACGATGAATTTGATCATCGATTAATCTGTCGATTATTACTTCGATTAATCGATTAATAATCGGATAAAAGGGACAAACTACATTTCTATCCTATCCAGTATTTTATTGAAAAAAAACAGCATACTGGCACCATACTTATTTTGATTATTGTTTCTCAGCTGTTTGTAAATGTTGCAGTTCATAAATAAAGGTTTATTTAAAAAAAAAAAAAAAAAAAAAAAAACCCTCTGCGCATAGCATAGATCCAACGAATCGATGACTAAATTAATCAGCAACTATTTTAATAACCGATTTAATCGATTAGTTGTTGCAGCCCTAATATATATATATATATATATGTGTATATATATATATATATATATATATATATATATATATATATATATATATAGTGATTAATATATATGTTTTGGTTGTTCTTATAATTGTATTTTTATAATTACACAAACTCTCTCTTACACACACACACACACACACACACACACACACACACACACACACACATACACACATACACACACACACACACACACACACACACACACACACACACACACACACACACACACACACACACACACACACACACACACACACACACACACACACACACACACACACACACACACACACAC
This sequence comes from Entelurus aequoreus, assembly GCF_033978785.1. Taxonomy (NCBI): domain Eukaryota; kingdom Metazoa; phylum Chordata; class Actinopteri; order Syngnathiformes; family Syngnathidae; genus Entelurus; species Entelurus aequoreus. Next base: position 31,453,997 of record NC_084755.1, read on the forward strand.
ACACACACACACACACACATTAATATGTGTGTACAGCTCCACTAATGGACATTGGAGTGTTACTTTCAAAGGCAAAATTAAAGTATTGCTAGAAACATAATTTTATATGGGACTTTATTGTATTATATGTATAGTACATGTTCCAAAAAGAAAAAAAGCATAAAACACCAGCAGAATTAGAGATATTACAAGTCAAAGTGATGAAGCTTAGTGTTACGCTCATGACTTGGTGTAACTAAACATTACCCTATAAGATGAAGGCAATTGCATTTTATTGACATTTGAAATGTATTCAATGTTTATAAATGAATATTTAAATATACTAAGTGTAAAAAAGGGAATAAAATTCAAAATAAGATCATTAAATGAGGGTTGTAAAAGTTTCAACTACAATTCTAAATAAGATGTCAAAAGCAAACTGAAATCAAATACACACAGCTTAAAGATTGATCAATACCTATTTAAATTTAGTAATACATACATATGATGATTTATCAAAATATAAAAGAAATATACCTGAACAGAACGCTAACGCTATGAATCGCGTTTTTCCAAATTTTTTGGGGCATTTTTATGCTATTTCCAAGCATCTCCTTTTTATCATCGTTGATTTTAAATGGTCAAACTAATGCATATTATATATGCATGTCCTAGTAAACAAAAAAAAGTCATATTTATTTTGATTGTTACATTTTGAAGTACATTTGTGCAGGTGGGTGCGAATGTACCCATTACCAGAGCTGTACACATATATATTGCATGTATATATTATTAGGGCTGGGCGATATATCGAATATACTCGATATATCGAATATACTCGATATATCGCGGGTTTGTCTCTGTGCGATATGGAAAATGACTAAATCGTGATATTTCAGTATACGTTCTCACGCAGTTGCTTTTAGCTACGGGCATTAAACTACAGGCTCTTCTCACTCTTTCTTGTCTCGCCTTCTCACAGAGACATAAAACAAGCGCACCTTCTTACATACGTCACATACTGTCGCGCGTGCAACGTCATACGCCCTCGCGGAGTAGAGAGGTAGCGACATGGTAACGCTAGCTGTGATGCGAGCCGAGTGGTGCGAGTGGTAATACGAGAAAAAGAAGGTGCGAATCTGGTAACAAATGGAGGAAGAATTAATTCCCAAGAAAAACATCGTCTGGCGGTGGTTTGGCTTCAAGCGGGAAGATGTCGAACAGACAACCGTAGTATGTCAAGTATGCGGCAAAAGCGTTGCTACAAAAAGTAGCACTACTGCTAATTTGTAGCATCATTTGAAAAGTCACCCGCTAGAGAATGAAGAGTGCTTGAAACTCCGCATGTCAACATCTTCGGCCGGTGCCACACCAACAAAGTGCCGAAGCAACCATTTCCAGTTCAACACCGTATTAAAAAGTAAGTCAACAGAAGGAGATAACGTCCGCAGGAACCTACCACATAGCGAAGGACGTACACTATTTGATTTCCTATTATGCAGCTCATTTTTATTTGACAGTTATTGAAATATCTTGTGTGACATCATGCACAAAAGTGCACTTTATTTGTTTTAAACTATTGTAGTGGCGTTCTGTACAGAAAGTGCACTTTAATTTAGTGTTGTTTTGATAAGTCATCTTGGTGACATCATGCACAAAAGTGCACTTATAGCTTGTTTTAAAATGTCTCTGACAATCTTGCACTTTCTGTTTTGAAATGACATGAATGTTTGTGCCACTGCTTAATAACTGTTTAATAAATACACTTTTGGTCAATTGACTTAGTTGTGATTTCCCTCTCTGCATGAAAGTTTAAAATGAGCATATATTAATGCAAGAATGTTTTAATGTAGACACATAGAATCATCATACTGCTGTGATTATATGCATCAAGTGTTCATTCAAGGCTAAGGCAAAATATCGAGATATATATCATGTATCGTGACATGGCCTAAAAATATCGAGATATTAATAAAAGGCCATATCGCCCAGCCCTAATATACATATAGATATATGTGTGTGTATATATATATATATATATATATATATATATATATATATATATATATATATATATATATATATATATATATATATATATACATATATATATATATATATGTATATATATATGTATATATATATATATATATATGTGTGTATATATATATATATATATATATATATATATATATATATATATATATATATATATATATATATGCATATTGCATGTATATATATATATATATATATATATATATATATATATATATACATATATCTATATATAGTGTATATACAGTTATACAGTATACATACATACAGACATTTATAAATGTATATTTATATATATTGTGTGTATATATATTTATGTGTGTATATGAAGTGAATGGCACTAGTGTGTATGTGTGTGTGTGTGTGTGTGTGTGTGTGTGTGTGTGTGTGTGTGTGTGTGTGTGTGTGTGTATGTGTGTGAGTGTATATATATATATATATATATATATATGTATATATATATATATATATATATATATATATATATATAACAAAATTAAGTTAACAAAAACATTTGGATAATTATATTTTTTTACATATATACACAGTATATAAATACATAAAATGTAACTTGCTAAAAATAAATTTCAAAACAATGGAATTATAAATGTATTTATATATATATATATATATATACAAAATTAAGTTTGCAAAAATTTTTGGCCAAATTAATTTATTTTACATATATATATATATATATATATATATATATATATATATATATATATATATATATATATATATATATATATATATATATATATGCACACACACACAGTAAATAGATACATAAAATGTAAATTGATAAAAATACATTTAAAAACAATTGAATTATAAATACATATATTTTTTAATTATATTTTATATAATTGTATATATATATGTATATATATTCAACAGTTTTTCCAAATAAAATTCCCCCAATTGTTTTGCGAATTTAGTTGTATTTTGTATTACATACATAGTGTATACATATACTGTATGTATGTATGTATCTATCAATTTGCCCAAAAATGTACAGTTTTAAAAAACATTGATAAAATATATTCTTATTTATAAAATATACATTGTATATATATTTATTAAAATATATAAAATAAATGTAATTCTTATTTGAAAAAAAAGAAAATGGATGGATGGATATGTTTAATTGTTTTTACATGTTTCATTTACTTGGTTGATGGTGTGTAATAAGAGGCAGTTTAATTCATTCTTTGACGCTTGAACAAATTCTGCCTAGCAACAACTGCGCTAGCAAGCTCTTGATCTCCTCGCTAGCTCTTATTTCAATTTTGATTTAAACCGATTTGACATTTACATAAATGACTATTTTCTGTCTCAGCAGCTTAGATTATTGCTTTAAAAAGAAAATAATTTGGTTTGGTTGGTGTCCAACAGTTATTTATTCCCCTAAAACGACTGCACAGTGTAAGTGATTGCTCCGATGTTTCCTCCGTAGATCCTTTCGTCAAAGTGGTGCTGCAGCACAACGGCAAGCGTCTGAAGAAGAAGAAGACGTCGGTGAAACAAAACACTTTGAATCCATATTTCAACGAGAGCTTCAGCTTCGAGATCCCCTTCTCCCAGATCCAGGTGTGTCAACCCCGGGAAAAACCAAAGCATATCATTATTCCTGCTCCTGATATTCGCTCATGTTATTGCGAAGTCCATGGAGTGTTTTAATTGCCTTCGCGTCTGTTGGAACCCTCCCAGAAAGTGCAGGTGGTGATCACCGTGTACGACTACGACAAACTGGGAAGCAACGACCCCATCGGGAAGTGCTGGATCGGCTACGGCGCCTCGGGCGTGGGACTGCGCCACTGGTCCGACATGTTGGCCAACCCCAGGCGTCCGGTGGCCCAGTGGCACACCTTGCAGTCCGAGGAGGAGGTCGATGCTGCTCTGAAGGCACCCATTCGCTAACACGCTCAGTCGGTATTAGAAATGTCCGGAATCGTCTCACATCGTTTAGTATTTTGGAAAATATTTGAAGAACGTTCCGTCTTTAGACGTTTTCACTCTCCAGTGTTGCAGTGGTTCTCAACTGGCACCACCATAATGACCAACATTAAAATACAGTAGCGTCGTAGGCCTAAGTCAGGGGTGTGGCCCGCAGGTCATTTTTTAACGGCCCCACGGCACATTTTAAAAATACAAATGAAAAAAATTAAAAACATGATAAGTGGTATAAAAGAGCAAACAGGTGAAATGTAACAAGAAAATGTCGCAATGTTTACTCTAATAACACAAAGCTGCCATGCAGGCTGTTTCTTTCTTTAAAAAATAATAATGAATCAAAATCAATGTCATTATGAATTATTGACCCATTCAAGGCTCCAATTACGACACATTTGAGATATTTTTGGGGAAAATGTTGCATGTTTTGTGTTTGCCATATAAAAAACTGAGCTGTTTTTTTTTAAAGGGCCTAAAACGAACAAACGATAAACATAAACAATAAAACGTATAATTGACGGATAGATCTGAAGTTGATCTCGAGATTATTGTGTTAAAAGTAAAAAAAATAAAAAAATTATTTTTTAACACTATAATTATTTGGATCCCCAATAATTTTAGTGGGATTTTTTTTTTAAAGTGTCATTGCTCAAAAAATAATAATTAATTAAAATCAATGTTATGAGTTACTGACCTTCTTAAGGCTCCAATTATTATATAATGTCAAATATTCCACTTAAAATTTTTATTGTGTGAAAATATTGCATATTTGTATTTTTTCCATAAAAAAACGGGGTTTTCTTTGAAAACAAGAGCATACAACTTAAATCTTTAAAAGCGTTATATTGACAGATAGACCTAATGTTGATCTAGAGATTTAAAACTTGAATAATAATAAAAATAATAATACTGAATAATGACACATTTTTAATATTTTTTTGACCAAAACCCTCTGGGGTCTCCGGGATCAAGCCTGATTGGAGGCCTAAATGTATATTTATTATACATATATTATATTGGTTTTTAAAATATAAAATATCAAAATTGCCCCCTGCTTGCTTTGATTTTTCAGAATTCGGCCCTCAGTGGAAAAAGTTTGGACACCCCTGGCCTAAGTAGTCATTAAAAACAAGTCACCGCCATAATGACCAACATTAAAATACAGTAGCGTAGTAGGCCTAAGTAGTCATTAAAAACAAGTCACAGCCATAAGGACCAACATTAAAATACAGTGGCGTAGTAGGCCTAAGTAGTCATTAAAAAGAAGTCACAGGTGTTATTTGACAAGTATATTGAATATTTTTGGCCACTGTAACACAAAACACATCATCAACAATGATATACATATTTAAATTAGAATGATAAATAAATAACATAAACAGCATTTCACAAAATCAGTGCCATTTGCTCGTTGTAACTCTACCTTTCTACCTTTTTTGGACAGAAAATCTGATTAATATACACATTTTTTAACTGCTCTGGCAACTTTACGGTGAAGATGATTTGTTTAAGTAACAGTGTCAGGTTCAAACACTGATGACATCTATTAAACAAGACAAGAGGCAAAGAATTAAACAGAGACAGAATTCAATTTGGACTGAATATATTGAGGAGAGTCGCCCGGACATTGCATCCTTCTACAATCTCCAGCACGCTCTGCCAAAAGATTGCACGCCTCCTTCTTTTATTTTGGACCCTCCCCGACCACGAAGGTCGCAAAAAGTTCGTAAACAATTCACAGGAAAGGTCAGTTCAAAAAGAGTTTGTAAAATAGTTCAAAAAGAGTTCCATAAAATAGTTCAAAGAGCGTTCGTAAAATACTTCAAAAAGAGTTCGTCTGGAAATTGGGCAGATCCTGTCATCTCTCCGCTCTGAAGTCCTTGGGCCAGAACAACATCCTTCTACACAGTGGAGTTTTACAAGCCTTACTCTTGGTAGGCCTCAAAAGACAGCCTTTTGTCGTCTTGTCAGGAACACAAGGTAATACAAAGTTTTTGTGATAATTTAGAAACAATTATTCTAACAAACAGGAGTGAGTTTTTAAGCAAATACATGATATGTTTAATATACAAAGCACACTTAGAAGATTAGAGTGGTTCAACAAAAACACGGAAAAATTATATAGAGTGCATTCGGAACGTATTTACACTTTTTACACATTTTATGTTACAGCCTTATTGCAAAATGGAATAAATTATTTTTTTGTCCTCAAAATTCTCCACACAATAACCCATAATGACAATGTAAAAGGTTATGTTTGGAAATTTTTCACAAATATATTAAAAATATAAAACTAAAGCTGTGAATACGTTCCGGATGCACTGTAGGTATAAGGGCTGTGCAAAAGAAATACATTTGATGACGCAACTTCCTGTGGACCATGTGACTTGTGGAACATTTCTATTTAGGAGGTAATGTGTTAATGTGTTATATTAAAAAACCTATATATCATTATGAGTAATTCAACACCACGCGACAATAATTTATTTAAAAAAATATAGAATGCACTTCTTAAAAAAGGGTGTCCAAACATATTTCAGATATAACGATAAATATATAACATAAGCAGCGTTCCACAAAATGAGTGCCATTTGCTCGTTAAAACCTTACATTTCTATCTTGTTTTGACTGTAAATCTGATAATATGTACATTTTTGAACTACTTTGTTTGAGTAACAGGACTGTGAGTTTTTAAGTATACTTAGAATTTTGGAGTGGTTCAACAAAAACAATAGAAAATAAATATACAGTGCATCCGGAAAGTATTTACACTTTTTGCACATTTTGTTATGTTCCGGCCTTATTCCAAAATGGAATAAATATTTTTTTCCCCCTCAAAATTCTACACACAATACCCCATAATGACAAGCTGAAAGTTTTTTTTTACATTTTTTTGCAAATTTATTAAAAAATAAAAACGTAAAATCACACGTATGCAATTGTTCACAACCTTTGCTCAATACTTTGTTGATGCACCTTTGATGCAATTACAACCCTTAATCCAATCCAAATCCAATCCACTTTATTTATATAGCACATTTGAACAACAAAATGTTTCCAAAGTGCTGCACAACAATATTAAAAACAATATTAAAATATTATCCTTAGCTCCACCAATGACTGAATAAAAACAAAAAATAAATACATATAAAACCAATATAAAATAAATATGATTAAAAACGATTTTAAAGGGTAAAACCAATTAAAACAAAGGGACAAGCGGTAGACAACCCTTAAGTATTTGTGAATATGATGCCACAAGCTTGGCATGTCGACTATTTTTAATACACTTGTAGGTAAAAAAAACATTTAAAATCACATTGACAGTATGGGGAATTGTGTGAAGAATTTTGAGGACAAACATTCATTTATTCCATTTCGGAATAAGGCTGTAATAAAACAAAGTGGAAAATGTGAAGTGTTCCAAGTGGTCCAAACTTTTTCCACCAAGAGCCGCATACCAAAAAGTCAAAGTATGCCCCATAATGACAATGTGAAATTTTTTTGTTTTTTTTTAAAGATTTGTGCAAATTTATTACAAATAAAAAACTAACACTGTGAATACTTTCCGGATGCACTGCGCTTTTATCATTGAATATACAAAATAAGTACATTTGATGATGCAACTTCCTGTAGACCATGTGACTTGTGGGACAGTATTAAGAGGAGGTAATGTATTAATGTCTTGTATTAAAAAAAAAACTATATTTCATTGGCTGACCCAAACCAAATCTGATGCTGACTATTATTAATTTGATGTATCATCACTCTGGATTTTTGTGTTATGAAGCATATTCCTCTCTGTTTCTTGTAAAAGAGTGTTTAGTGATTCCTTTCTGTGACAATAACATGTTTGTGTTTGTGTGTCATATTAATGTATGTCAAACTGAAAATGAATACATGCAATATTATTTGTTTATAGTTAACTTGTACAAAACACTCCTCTGTGTGTGTGTGTTTTTATATTTCTGCCCTTCTTGAGAATAATGGAGAGCCATATATTAGAGTCCGTGAACATTGCTCCAAAGTCAGGATTTTTTGTTGATTTAATGTGCATGCAAAAGTAAACATTGACAGGTGCATGTATGATAAAACAAGAGGACTTCCTTATTCCTCCCCCGAAAAAACCCGCTGGGTGAACAGCTGATTTTACGACTTCCGGTGCTGACGTAAGACAACCCATATGTGACCATAGGACGAACAAATACACTACGGTACTAAGACTATAGTGGACATTAACAGTTAGCTTCTACAGTAAAATGATGACTTTTGTCATAATTTTGCCAAGTGAAATTCAGATTATTATTATAATATTGACCAAATTTTCAAATTTTCTTATAAAATTGTGACTTTTGTCGAGTAAAGTCACGACTCTTTTCATAAAATTGCCAAAATTTTAAGCATTTCTTGTAAAATTGCGACTGTCATGGAGTAAAATTCCGACTTTTATCATAATATTGCACACATTTTCCGTTTTTGTAGTAAAATTTCGACTTGCGTGGAGTAAAATTACGACTTTTATTATAAACATGCCCAAATTCTAAGTTTTACTTGTGAAATTGTGAGCTTTTTCTTGTGAAATTCCAACTCAGTTTTCACAACAAGCTTTTTTTATACTGGCATAGTATGTAGATATTATTAATGTTGTAAATACACATCTTTATATATCTGCAAAGGGTGGTCCTAAAGAGGTAGGCTTTATTCTCAGGTCTCAAGAAGGTAACAAATACAAGAATGTGTGTGTGTGTGTGTGTGTGTGTGTGTGTGTGTGCGTGTGTGTGTGTGTGTGTGTGTGTGTGTGTGTGTGTGTGTGTGTGTGTGTGTGTGTGTGTGTGTGTGTGTGTGTGTGTGTGTGTGTGTGTGTGTGTGTGGGATTAGTCCCAAGCAGTGAGTGAGCCAAACACGTGCAGCGGGAATTAAACCGGCCGGTGAGAGACAGGTGATACAATTCCACATATATAAAGCATACAGAGCACAGCTTAAAATGCAGTACAAAATACTCCTTCACAGTTGTAGGTCGTGATGTGCGATACCACTGATTTTCTTTCCGATCTTGATACCAACTACAATTCAGGCTGGTATTGGCAATACCGAACCGCTACTTCGCGCAAATATATCTATAAACATTGGCGTTGTTAGGCTAGAGCCCCCCTAAAATATTCTTAAGCCCCCTAAATAATTTGGTGTTATATATATATATATATATATATATATATATATATATATATATATATATATATATATATATATATATATATATATATATATATATATATATATATATATATTTTTTACAAATACATGCCGACATATTCATTATAAAGTGGCCCGAATATGAGTTTGAATAAATAATTCACTCAGTTTCCCCTCACTTCAATCCCATTCAGGGTGGCAGTATTTTGTTCCACCTCTAGCGTGGTTTACCCAGCAACAAGGCCCTGATTACCTTTCTGTATGAGCCGTAAAACTCATCTTCACAAGCCCGAGGGTAGCCCAGTGCTTAAGACTCTTGACTTGTATTAAATGGTCTTGGGTTCACTCCCAGTTGGATTGACAGTATTTTATTCCACCTCATTGTAGTTTACTCAGCAAAGAGTCCAGGATTACCTTTCTATATGAGCCAGAAACAGGACTTCACGATACCCAGGATAGCGCAGTGGTTAGGACTCTTGACTTGTATTACATAGTCTTGGGTTCACAACCAGTTTGATTGACAGTATTTTATTCCACCTCATTATAGTTTACTCAGCAAAGAGTCCAGGATTACCTTTCTATATGAGCCAGAAAAAGAACTTCACAAAACCCAGGATAGCCCAGTGGTTAAGACTCTTGACTTGTATTAAATAGTCTTAGGTTCACTCCCAGTTGGATTGACAGTATTTTATTTCACCTCATTGTAGTTTACTCAACAAAGAGTCGAGGATTACCGTTCTATATGAGCCAGAAACATGACTTCACAATACCCAGGATAGCCTAGTGGTTAAGACTCGTGACTTGTATTAAATAGTATTTGGTTCACTCCCATTTGGATTGACAATAATTTATTCCCCCTCATTGTAGTTTACTCAGCAAATAGTCGATGATTACCTTTCTATATAAGCCAGAAACATGACCTCACAAGACCCAGGATAGCCCAGTGGTTTAGACTGTTGATTTGGAATTAAGGGTGCTGGGTTCAAATCCAACAGGTGGACATGTACCATACAAAGCTATGAGTGGAGGTATCAGGTGATGACTTATTGATATATTTCGCCTTCACATGTAATGAAAAAATAATAATAAACTTATTTTTAAAAAAAATGTTTTAACTGTTCCAACTAACCAATTTTTTTTAACCATACCCAGGAGAGCTCATTGGTCAACGCTCTTTATTATTAACTTTTTACTGCTCTTCCCCCCCACCTCAGGAATTACACTCACACACGCACGAACACACAGGTAACCCCTGAGGTGTATTCATTGACTATTTGACCATTTTTATTATCTTTAGCATTTACTTAATTTTTCAACTATATGTAAATCAAGCAACGAGCACATAACAATATTCTTAAACCCCCCTAAATAATTTGGTGTTATATATATATATATATATATATATATATATATATATATATATATATATATATATATATATATATATATATATATATATATATATATATATATATATATATATATATATATATATATATATATATATATTTTTTTTTTTTTTTTACAAATACATGCCATTATAAAGTGGCCCGAATATGAGTTTGAATGAATAATCATACAACCTGTCATTATTCACTCAGTTTCCCCTCACTTCATAGCGTAAGGTAGAGAGCCCCTTTAGTGCGTCGGTATCCAATCCATTCCACTTGTTCATATAGAAAATGCCCACATCACTCAAACTCCAGTCCACATTTTCTCTGCGACCTTGCTTGCGGTCCTGCAGGTGTGCAGGCTAGCTTTGAAGCACACAGCGCTGCAGAACAAGAACGTGAACGGATGCAAAATGGACATAAGAAACTTTTTCAAGAAAGTAAGTATTCATCACTGCTTGTAGTAAAATGTATTAGCTCCACTTTACACCAGGTCTGTGTTTGACAAATATGTCGTACATTAGTTACATTCCCGCTCTAAAACAATGCTGCTACTTAGTTAGCTAGTTAGCCTGAAATGCATGATGAAGGTCCTGGTTATTTTTAAAGTTAAATGTGCGCTCTTTTTTTATCATTTGCTATCTTTGGGGTTACTTCCTTCTGGAGCATCAGCTGTGTTTCTCACTTTACACATGGAGGAGAACAGGAGCTGAGCTCATTCACGTATGACTATCATCAGTAGATAATAATAATAATCACTCCACAACCCCAATTGACCTGTATGAGTCAGGGCAGAGGAGCAAGAAGGTGAGAGGGGAGAGGCCTCTACTGGAAAGGTGAGTAGGAGAATAATGATACATATAAATAAATATTAACAATTTTTTTTTTTTAAATGGCTTATCGATAAGCCATTTGTTTTATTTATTTCTGGGTGGATCATGTTGACTATTGGTCCTCCTAATTGTCAATCATTCTGGTGATGTTACGTAAGGACAGACCCAGAAGAGCTAATTGGTCAACGCCCACAATGATTAATTATTCATGTTCCTATTCCCACCCATCCCAGCCTAGGAATTACGATGGTACACTTACCAATTTTAGCTTCGGCACACAGGAGGAGCTAACCCCCGAGGTTACCTCTTTTGGACTATAGACTATTTGTTATTATTACCCATACTTACCTTTTTTAATTGTAAGTTAATTAACCCACAACCACTTAGCTTTACTCTGTGTGGGGGAGGTGAAACACCCCCACATTGTCCGGCATCCCCACTCTTGCATACTTTGGCTTGGCAAGCCGATCGACCTGACTGGGATTGAACCCAGGACTCTTTGATTGGGAGCTAGCTGTTTAACCATTCAGCTGTTCTTGGTCTTCTTGAGGCAAGATTTTGGGCCCCAATGACATATTTATTTGAGAAGCTTTCTCAGAAAATGATGATATAAAACAGTAACTCCTCCAGCTGGAGGTTTCCTAGTCACCACTCGACCATGACTTGGATTTGAACCTAGTACCCTTTGATTGGGAGCTAGCTGCTATAACCTCTCAGCTATCCCTTGTCTGCCAATTCACAGTTTTCGGGCCCCAATGACATAACCTGTCCTAGTAAACTATGATATAAAACAGTAACTCCCCCAGTTGGAGCTTTCCTAGTCACTGCACAACATGACATGGATTTGAAACCAAACCTCTTTGAGAGAGAGCTAGCTGCCTTAACCACTCAGCTATCATTGGTCTGCTGGAGCCAAGATTTCGGGCCCCAATGACATATTTAATTGAGAACCTGTCTCAGTAAACTATGATACAAAAAATTAACTCCTCCAGTCACTGCTCGGCCATGACTGGGATTTGAATCCGGTCCTCTGCGATAGGAAGCTAGCTGCTTTAACCACTCAGCTACGCTTGGTTGACTGAATGACAGATTTTCGTGCCCGAATGACATATTTTTATGAGAACCTGTCTCAGTTCACTACAAATGGATGTGTAAAAAAACACTGACTCTTTTGGCTGGAGCCTTGTAACCTGACCGGGATTCGTACCCAGTACCCTTTGGTTCACAGTGTTAACCACTCAGCTACATATATATACTACACATACTGTATATGTATATATACATAAACAACAATTTACATTTATACTGTATATCTAAGGGCTGTCAAGTGATTAATTTGTTTTAATCAGATTAATCACACTCTAGATCTGTGATTAATCCTGATTAATCACAGATTATTTTTTTACATAAAATTTTCATATTAAGGTGCGGGCCGCAAAATAACGTCTCACGGGCCGCAATTGGCCCGTGAGCAATTATGAAAAGGGTCGTAATTTTACTCGACAAAAGTCACAATTTTATAAGAAAACTTAAATGTTGGCAATATTATAATAATAATCGGACTTTTACTTGGCAAAATGATGACAAAAGTCATCATTTTGCCAAGTAAAATTCAGATTATCAAAAATGTCACTATTATACAAGAACAACCAAAAAATTGGCAATAATGTGATAAAAGTCAGTATTTACCATTTTGCATTAAAAAGTCATAATTTTACATCAAAAAGTCATAATTTTACGAGAAAATATTGCAATATTACAGAAACAGAAAGAATATGATAAATTGTTCCCAATTTCATAAGAAAAAAAGTCGACACATTGTGAGAAAAAGACTGCTTATGGTTAATTTTTGTATTTACTTAATTTTTGATTTGTAAGTGGGTTTTATTTTAGTGTTCATTATTTACTTCAAGTTATTACAGTATGTCTCGATATACATATTTATGTATTATTTGTCTTATTCATTTTGGCCAAAAGGGGTCGTCGCATTTCAATTTCTTACACACACTTGTTATTTCATATGTTGACCAGAGGGAGAGCGCTTCAAATTTTTTTACACACACTTGTTATTTCATATGTTGACCAGCAGAGGAGCACTTCAATTTTTTACACACACTTGTTATTTCATATGTTGACCAGAGGGAAGCACTTCAATTTTTTTTACACACACTTGTTATTTCATATGCTGACCAGAGGGAGAGCACTTCAATTTTTTTTAAACACTTGTTATTTCATATGTTGACCAGAGGGGGAGCACTTCAACTTCTTACACACACTTGTTATTTCATATGCTGACCAGAGGGAGAGCACTTCAATTTTTTCTACACACACTTGTTATTTCATATGTTGACCAGAGGGAGAGCACTTCAATTTTTTTACACACACTTGTTATTTCATATGTTGACCAGAGGGGGAGCACTTCCATTTCCTACACACACTTGTTATTTCATATGTTGACCAGAGGGGGAGCACTTCAATTTTTTACACACACTTGTTATTTCATATGTTGACCAGCGGGGGAAGAACTTCAATTTTTTTTACACACACTTGTTATTTCATGTGTTGACCAGAGGGGGAGCACTTTTAAAACCAACACAGTCAATTTGGAAAAATCCTTCCTTTTTGGGACCACCCTGATTTTGATAGATTTCACCACCAGGGGGTGCAAATGATACATCCTCCTAACTTGTCCTCACTTGTTCACTGGTCCTCATATGGAAGGTACTTTTCCTTGTTGATGTCTCAAGAAGGGTAGAAACACAAGAGCAGGGGTCTCAGACTATTGCGACTATTGGCCATGCGCCTCCCATACACTGGGGGGCGCTTATCTCCTTCTAGGGCAGATAAATGGCGAGTTTAGAAAGCACGGAGCAGGGATGACCACGCCCCGCGCTCCACCGGAGGCTCATTTGATTGGTCGCTGCAAAGTCCCTTCTTCTTCTTCTGTGGCTTTGGCTGATTTCTCATGCAGTGCGCCACTTTTGCCCCCATGGGTCGCTGAGGGGAAATGAATGTTGATTAGGTCACTTCCCTATCTCACCCCAGAAGTCCCGCCCCCCAGCCAAGGTCATTGGCTAACACCCCGCAGCCAGCCGCTACAATACTGTTAAATAGGATCAAATTGTGAAAAGTGGAACAGTTCATATTTCCAGTTGTAAACATTTCTTCTTTCTGGAATCTTACTGTTCATTCTATGTACAATTGGCCTTTTTGTCAATGTTGAAACACATTTGAAAAAGTGATGGCAACATGCATGCTGCATAATTATCAGATTTAATCCTTCAACCTCTTGTTTCGCCCTCAAAATACAGGTTTTGTATGATGTAGACATGACTTAACACTACTGTACCTGTTGCCTTCAAATAAACACTTTGCATTGTGAAAACGTCATTCTGATGTGTGTGTGTGTGTGTGTGTGTGTGTGTGTGTGTGTGTGTGTGTGTGTGTGTGTGTGTGTTGTTGTATTTCTACCCTTCTTGAGACATCAACAAGGAAAAGTACCTTCCATATGAGGACCCGGTGAACAAGTGAGGACAAGTTAGGAGGATGTCTCATTTGCACCCCCTGGTGGTGAAATCTATCAAAGTCAGGGTGGTCCCAAAAAGGAGGGATTTTTCCAAGTTGACTGTGTTGGTTTTAAAAGTGCTCCCCCTCTGGTCAACATATGAAATAACAAGTGTGTGTAAAAAAATTGAAGTGCTCTCTCCCTCTGGTCAACATATGAAATAACAAGTGTGTGTAAAAAAATGGAAGTGCTCTCCCTCTGGTCAACATATGAAATAACAAGTGTGTGTAAAAAAATTGAAGTGTGCTCCCTCTGGTCAACATATGCAATAACAAGTGTGTGTAAAAAAATGGAAGTGCTCTCCCTCTGGTCAACATATGAAATAACAAGTGTGTGTAAAAAAAATTGAAGTGCTCCCCCTCTGGTCAACATATGAAATAACAAGTGTGTGTAAAAAAATGGAAGTGCTCTCCCTCTGGTCAACATATGAAATAACAAGTGTGTGTAAAAAAAATTGAAGTGCTCTCCCTCTGGTCAACATATGAAATAACAAGTGTGTGTGAAAAAATTGAAGTGCTCCCCCGCTGGTCAACATATGAAATAACAAGTGTGTGTAAAAAAATGTAAGTGCTCTCCTTCTGGTCAACATGTGAAATAACAAGTGTGTGTAAAAAAATTTAAGTGCTCTCCCTCTGGTCAACATATGAAATAACAAGTGTGTGTAAAAAAATTGAAGTGCTCCTCCGCTGGTCAACATATGAAATAACAAGTGTGTGTAAAACAAATTGAAGTGCGCTCCCTCTGGTCAACATATGAATCAACAAGTGTGTGTAAAAAAATGGAAGTGCTCTCCCTCTGGTCAACATATGAAATAACAAGTGTGTGTAAAAAAATTGAAGTGCTCTCCCTCTGGTCAACATATGAAATAACAAGTGTGTGTGAAAAAATTGAAGTGCTCCCCCGCTGGTCAACATATGAAATAACAAGTGTGTGTAAAAAAATGTAAGTGCTCTCCTTCTGGTCAACATGTGAAATAACAAGTGTGTGTAAAAAAATTTAAGTGCTCTCCCTCTGGTCAACATATGAAATAACAAGTGTGTGTAAAAAAATTGAAGTGCTCCTCCGCTGGTCAACATATGAAATAACAAGTGTGTGTAAAACAAATTGAAGTGCGCTCCCTCTGGTCAACATATGAATCAACAAGTGTGTGTAAAAAAATGGAAGTGCTCTCCCTCTGGTCAACATATGAAATAACAAGTGTGTGTAGAAAAATTGAAGTGATCTCCCTCTGGTCAACATATGAAATAACAAGGGTGTGTAAGAAATTGAAATGCGCCCCCCTTTGGCCAAAATTAATAAAATAAATAATACATAAATATGTATATCGAGACATATTGTAATAACTTGAAGTAAATAATGAACACTAAAATAAAACACACTTACAAACCAAAAATTAAATAAAATAAAAAAATTAACTAAAAGCAGTCTTTTTCTCACAATGTGTCGACTTTTTTTCTTATGAAATTGGGAAGAATTTCTCATATTCTTTCTGCTTCTGTAATATTGCAACATTTTCTCGTAAAATTATTACTTTTTAATGCAAAATGGTCAATTCTGACTTTTATCACATTATTGCCAATTGTTTGGTTGTTCTGGTAAAATAGTGACATTTTTGATAATCGGAATTTTACTTGGCAAAATGATGACAAAAGTCATCATTTTGCCAAATAAAAGTCCGATTATTATTATAATATTGCCAACATTTAAGTTTTCTTATAAAATTGTGACTTTTATTGAGTAAAATTAGGACTCTTTTCATAAAATTGCCAAAATGTTAAGCTTTTCTTGTAAAATTGCGACCGTTATTGAGTAAAATTCCAACTTTTATCATAATATTGCACAAGTGTTCGCTTTTTCTTGTAAAACTTTGATTTGGGTTGAGTAAAACTACGACTTTTATTATAACACTGCCAACACTCCTAAGTTTTTCTTGTGAAATTGTGACCTTTTTCTTGTGAAATTCCAACTCATTTATCTCAACAAGCATTTTTATATTTGCATGTTATGTATATATTATTAATGTTGTAAATACAAATCTTTATATAGGCTGGTCCTAGAGAGGTAGGCATTTTTAAGAGGTCTCAAGAAAATAAATACAAGAATGTGTGTGTGTGTGTGTGTGTTCATTATAGCGTAGCACCCCCTGCTGGACGTTGCATGTCACTGCCATACAGTACATTATTATTATTCATGTGTTTCCTACTTCAAGTGTATAGTTAGTAAGTAATACAAAGTAACAAGTTTGCATGAAAATGAAGGCCAAACAAAGTTTGCACATGACTTTATTACAACACAATATCAACAAACAGGATCGCACAGAAAAGTACTACAGTGTACTTCTTTTGCTCTGCCTTCTTGTCACGTTTACTTCCAGCGGCCGCCCACCTTCCCTTTGCCTTGTCCCTTTTTACTGCAACACACACAGCCAACCTTGAAGAAAAACCCCCCACAACAACCAATAATTACATTTAGATTTTTTTGACTACTTACAATTTCAATTTCTGAGCATGTTGGATTCTGTTGAGCAGCACGATGATCTGAGAGGAGAAAAAGAGAAATAAGTTCTGTTCAGGACAATCAGGAGGAAAATTTTGCCCACAAAGTGTTTCAAAACCAATAACAACTGAATTGTTATTAATGTTGTTACTTTTTATTAGTAGGGTGGAGCTCCTTTAAGTCGCCGTCTCTCTCATGGGCCGATTGCGGTTGTCGACATAAGTGGTTGTCGACGTAAGCTTTATGTCAACATAATGCTTATGCCAAGGGATTGTCGGCATAAGCGGTTGGGCATAACGCTTATGTCGACATGTGTGTTATGTCGACAACCGCTTATGTCGACATAACGCTTGTGTCGGTGTAAGCTTATGTCGACATAACACCTATGTCAACGTAAGTGTTGTGTCGACGTAAGCGGTTGTCGGCAACCACCCGAGTTGACATAACACTTACGTCGACATACTGTATGTGTTATGACGGCATAAGCTATTGTCGACATAACACGTGTCGACGTAAGCGTTGTGTCGACGTAAGTGGTTGTCGACATAACGTGTATGTTGACAATAGCTTATGTCGACATAACGCTTATGTCAACGTAAGCGTTGTGTCGGCGCAAGTGCTTGTCGACGTAAGTGGTTGTCGGCAACCACCCAAGTTGACATAACACTTACGTCGACATATGTGTTATGTCGGCATAAGCTATTGTCCACATAACACATGTGTCGACGTAAGCGTTACACCGACGTAAGTGGTTGTCGACATAACGTGTATGTCGACAACAGCTTTTGTCGACGCAAATCGGCCCACGTCAGCGGTTGTCAACATAAACGTTATGTCTGCATAACGCTTATGTCGATGTAAACGTTATGTCGACATAAGCGGTTGTTGACAACCGGCCATGTCGACGCAACGGTTGTTGACGCACGCGACAAAACGCTTACGCCGGCAACCGCGTATGTCGACAACCACTTACGTCGATAACCACTTTTGTCGACATAAGCGTTATGTCGACATAAGTGGGTATCAATGTATGTGGTTGTCGACATGATCTGTTGTCGACAACCGCTTACGCTGACAACCCCTTATGTCGGCATAACGCTTACGTCGGCACACATAAGTATTGTGTCAACATAACGCTTGTGTCGACGTAAGCGTTATGCCGACATAAGGGGTTGTCAGCGTAAGCGGTTGTCGACAACCGATCATGTCGACAACCACATACCCACTTATGCCGACATAAGTGGTTGTCAACATATGCGGTTGTCGACATAACGCTTATGTCGACAACCACTTAGGTCAACATAACGCTTGTGTCGGCTTAAGCTTATGTCAACGTAAGCGTTGTGTCGACACAACGTGTATGTCGACAACGGCTTATGTCGACAACAGCTTATGTCGACGCAAATCGGCCCACGTAAGCGGTTGTCAACATAAACGTTATGTCAGCATAACGCTTAAGTCGACGTAAGCGTTATGTCCCCGTAGTCGTTGCGTCGACGTAAGCAGTTGTTGACAACTGGTCATGTCGACATAACAGTTGTCGACACGCGCGTTATGGTGACAAAACGCTTCCGCCGGCACCGCGTATGTCGACAACCACTTACGTCGATAACCACTTTTGCCGACATAAGCGATTATCGATGTAAGTGGTTGTTGACATAAGCATTGTGTCAACATAACGCTTGCGCCGACTTAAGCGTTATGCCGACATAAGGGGTTGTCAGCGTAAGCGGTTGTCGACAACCGATCATGTCGACAGCCGCATACATTGATACCCACTTATGTCGACATGACGCTTATGTCAACGTAAGCGTTGTGTCGACATAATCGGTTGACGGCAACCACCCGAGTTGACATAACACTTATGTCGACATATGTGTTACGCGATTGTCGACATAACTTGGTGTCGACGTAAGCGTTACACCGACGTAAGTGGTTGTCGACATAACGTGCAGGTCGACAACGGCTTATGTCGACAACAGCTTATGTCGACTCAAATCGGCCCACGTAAGCGGTTGTCAACATAAACGTTATGTCAGCATAACGCTTATGTCGACGTAAGCATTATAATCATCATTATAATAATAATTTCCCTTTTTCTAACATTCCACACTTCGAAATAAGAAAAGTATGTCTGATTCCTACTACTCGGTATCGGAGGTAAATAATCTTGTGTGGGCACAAATCCCGACTGTGTACTTTGTAACATGTTTTTATGGAAGCTGATCTCTCACAGAGGTGAAGTGTGTGAGTGCATCTCAGTAAAAAAAAGTGTTTGTTCAGCACGAGTACAAACTGGCGACCCCAGAGTGACGTACTCACCTCGTATTTCTGGTGCTTTATGTGCTCCATGTAGTCAAACTTCTCAGACTCCAGCTGGTAAACCCAGTTCCACATCTCCTGGGCTTGTTCCCTTTTGGGGGGAAGACAAAAAAAAAAAGAACGGACACAAATGTCACAATAATTGTTTCTAAATGATCACAAAAACGTTGTGTTACATTGAGGGTCTGGTGAGAAGACAAAAGCTGTCTTTGAAACCTACCAAGAGTAAGGCTCGTAAAACTCCACTGTGTAGGGGGGGAGCAAGATGAAGGTGTTGCTGTGTTCTTTCATGTATGGTCATCAACAGAAAGATATTGTTCTAACCCAAGGACTTCAAAGTGGAGAGAAGACAGGATCTGCCCAATTTCCAGACGACTTCTTTTTGAACCTCCTTTTTGAACTGGTTTACGAACGTCTTTTTGAACTATTTTATGGACTTCTTTTTTAACTATTTTACGAACTCTTTTTGAACTGACCTATTCTGTGAATTGTTTACAACCTTTTCTGTGAACTTTTTGCGACCTTTGTCCTTTGGAAACAGCGGTGGCCATGTGGTCAGGGCGGGTCCAAAATAAAAGAAAGAGGTGTGCAATCTTTTGGCAGAGCGTGCTGAGATACTGTACAAGGGTACAGTGTACGGACGACTCTCCTCAATATTGAGTCCAAATTGAATTCTGTCTCTGTTTAATTCTTTGCCTCTTGTCTTGTTTTATAAATGTCATCAGTGTTTGAATCTGACAACATCTTTTATTGTTTTCTGTCAGGCTGCCCGTCTGTTCATAAGGAGACGTAAACAATCAAAAAAATCCTAAAATAAACACGGAGAGTTCTAGTACCCCAGAGGAACATTAAACAGTGAGCCAAGTGTGTCCACAGGGGTCCGTTTGTGGTCCGCACCTCGTCTTTTATTGGCTTGTGGAATGTCCTAAAAATACAATCAACCATTCGGAGTCCAGTCACTGAATTTCTTGGCGCGGTCAGGGTGCTCCGACATTACCCGCTTTAGTATCTCTGCGGTCCTGCCGGCTTCATCGGCTCTCACCTGATCAGTTCTAGGTTAAATCATCGTTCGTAATTATGACAATAAAAAAAAAAAAAAAGGAAACGTCCAAAATGGGATAAAGAACCACTGATCCGAGTAGTTTCTACTTCTCTACGTTACTTTACGTTAGCTTCTAGGGGTTTATGCAAGCTTCCCCGCAGAGACAACGATGTTCACTCGATTTTTTTTCATTCCGCTATAGATGCCTGAAAAAGTTACAGGCGCATTTCTCACATAACTTTCAGGAAATGTCCAAAATGCCATAAGGAACAAGTGATGTCATTTTTGGGGCTGGTCCGGATCGCCGGATTATTAATGGGCGGTAGGGCCTGGCGGGGGTCTCTCCAAGTGTCTTCTAGTCCAGAGGTGTCAAAGTCATTTTCACTGAGGGCCACATCGCAGTTATGTTTGGCCCCAGAGGGCCGATTTTAACAGTGAACACAATTATTACACAATTTTTTAATGCATTTTATTAATACATTTCTTTAAAACTAAAATGTAAAAAATATATAGTAAGTTGCAATAATTTCACCTTAAAACAGCGGTCCCCAAACTACGGCCCGCGGGCCGGATCCGGCCCGCCAGCGTCCAAAATCAGGCCCTCGGGAAGTCCCAAGTATAAAAAAAATAAATAAATCTGTCTTTTCTTATCCACTTTGTACCGCTTGCTACTCACGGTGTCTCCTAGCCGCTCAGGCAAATCATATTGTCTAAAAATGCATTTTCTCATCGATAACGTGACATCATCGCGCGCGCGGAAAGTGCGCCATATATATATATATATATATATATATATATATATATATATATATATATATATATATATATATATATATATATATAATAATAATAACACCTGGGATTTATATAGCGCTTTTCTAAGTACCCAAAGTTGCTTTACATGTAGAACCTATATATATATATATATATATATATATATATATATATATATATATATATATATATATATATATATATATATATCATATTATATATATATATATATATATACATACATATATATATATATATATATATATAATATGATATATATATATATATATTTGGCCCCCGGCCAAATTGTTGTAACCCAATGCGGCCCCCGAGTCAAAAAGTTTGGGGACCCCTGCCTTAAAATGTAGTCTATATTACTGTAAATGGAAAAACAGTACTGCTGTTTTTATGGTAAAAAAAGAACCTCAGTTGCCAGAATTTTACTGTAAAATTTACATTTGTTTTTTTACTGTAAATAAAGAAAACTGCATTTTTACAGTAAAATTTTGGCACCTGACCTGCCAGTTGTTTTTTTTTTTTTTTACTGCAAATCAACAACTGTAGATTTTTCGGTGTATTACTGTAAATGCTAAAATGGCACCAGTTTATTACAGTAAAAAAAGTACAGTTTTTTTCATTTACAGAAAAATGCTGTAAAAACCACAGTAAATTTCACAATTTTACCATGAAATCTATCGCTACTTTTACATTGCACAATTTGATGGATAACTTGCTTTGAAGTCATTATTATTAGTATTTATTTCTATTTAAAAAATGGTTTGAACGTTTGATAATATATTTTTGCATAATTAAACAATATTTAAGTTAACATAACTTGCGATTGCATCGAGTACATATATTTTTTTTCTCCCAAAATAGAAAGAAAGAATAAATTTAGCAAGACAAGATACAGTACTTTATTGATACATATAAAATGAAGTGGCGGGCCACATCTGACCCCCGGGCCTTGAATTTGACACCTTTGTTCTAGTCAATTCGTAGACACGGCAGACGGGATCTGTGGCGCCAAATTGGCCACTCTGAGAGGTACGTGTTCAAAGTGAAAGAAATGATTTATTTGGCGAGTAAAAACATGCGTGAGCAGAGATCCGCCTCCACAAGCCTAGAGAGCAAAGCATGCAGAATGTTTGTTTCAGTGACGCAAAAAACTGCAGTTTTTGGCAACACAGGAACTCTTTGTTTACAACTCTGCATGTTGCCTTCTACTAGAAACAATCAAACAAAACCTTGATAATGGAGGTGTAGTTGGAGCAATATTCTTAGACCTCCGCAAGGCATTCGATACAGTCAGTCACCCCACGTTACTTACAAAATTAACATATTTTAAACTGTCGACAGATACTCTGGCCTGGATTATGTCATATCTATCTGGTCGGACCCAATGTGTCCGTTTTGATAACACAACATCCAGTCTCACTGCTACTGATATTGGCCTGCCACAAGGCTCTAATATCGGCCCTCTTCTTTTCTCCATGTATATAAATGACCTGCCATCTGTATGTGAGGATGTAAATATCCAGATGTATGCAGATGACACGGTTATTTATACTTGGGGAAAGGACGCTGAAACGGTTGCCAGAAAACTTACAGCAGCCATGGAGAAGGTGGCAAGATGGCTACATGACTCTTGTCTTACATTAAACATTAAGAAAACTGCAACAATGTATTTTGTAAACAAATATAAAACGTCATCCTTTCCAAATATAACGATTAATAAGGAAATAATACAAAATGTTAGTGAATATCGTTACCTGGGTGTCATTTTGGAGCCAACACTTGGCTTTAAAAAACATATCAAACAGATGTGCCAGAGTCTTAAATACAACATAAAAACGTTCAAATGTATCAGGAATTCATTAACACTGGAGGCAGCTCAAACTTATTTTAATGCAATGATTATGTCTCGTTTTTATTATTGTATAACATGTTGGTCGCAGGCAAGCAAAATGACACTGAGGCCATTGGAAACTTTGCACAAACAATCCCTCAAAATCCTTGACCGAAAACCACAACACCACCATCATTGTTTAGTTCTCCAAAAATATAGATTGTTAAATTTAGCTAACATTCAAAGATTAGCATCAATACGAATGGCCCATCGAATCTTAAATAACACTGCACCAGCGCCACTTAAGCACTTTGTCCAGTTTACATCTGCTGTGACAACTAGAAACACACGAGCCTCCACCAGGGGGCAGTGTAGCATACCCAGATGTAAAACCTCTTTTGCACAATCAGCCTTTTCATATAAAGCCATAAAGGAATGGAACGACCTCACAACAAACTTGAAAAGTCTAACAGATTACTCTTCATTCACAATTGAAGTTAAAAAGTGGCTTTGGAGCAATCTAAGGTGCTCACACGGTCACTAAGATGGGCATTATGTTTGACACATCAACCTAATGTGTATTATATTTATCCATGAGAGCATTTTTATTGTAAATTGTGAGGTGTGTGTTAAAATCATGGTTGTTTTTACAAAAGCATGTATTGTCTTTGTGTGATGATGTAAATGAGGTGTGGTTGTATTGTATATTAAGTATGTGTCCATGAAAGGGCATTTCATGACTTTTTTCTTAATACTTGTGTATGATTTTATTGTCATAATTTTATTGCATGATTTTTGTATCCCTTTAATTTAGGTAGCCAGGGACTGCAGATGGAAATTAGCTATTTAGCTATAATCTGGTACAGAACATATCTGTCTTTGAGCTTAATGTATCTGTACATTGTCCCTTCAAATAAAGACTAAACTAAACTAAACTACTCCTACTTGATCGACTCTCTGCTATTCCGCCCTGCTGCTAAGACTTATGGGTAACGTTGTTAGTCTTCCGATATCAACGCACAGGAAAAACCTTTATCACGTCCATCAGGAATAAAAACTTGATGAC
The DNA here is from genome assembly GCF_033978785.1 of Entelurus aequoreus. Lineage (NCBI taxonomy): Eukaryota > Metazoa > Chordata > Actinopteri > Syngnathiformes > Syngnathidae > Entelurus > Entelurus aequoreus. Next base: position 31,478,521 of record NC_084755.1, read on the forward strand.
ACATCTTAGAAAACATTATTTTGCAACACTTTATCCTCCCGGTGAAATATGTAAATCAGTGATGTTGAAAGTGTTGCCATTTGTGGAGCATTGTTTTTTTATGGAACCGTATAGGACATTGTAGGAATACAATAAACTTAACAACAAAACAAAAAAAGATAAATAAATGGAAAAATAAACCAGAGTTAAAACCAGAAGTAGGCACCGTATTTTTCGGAGTGTAAGTCGCTCCGGAGTATAAGGCGCACCGGCCGAAAATGCATAATAAAGAAGGAAAAAAACATATATAAGTCGCACTGGAGTATAAGTCGCATTTTTGGGGGAATTTAATTTGATAAAACCCAACACCAAGAATAGACATTTGAAAGGCAATTTAAAATAAATAAAGAATAGTGAACAACAGGCTGAATAAGTGTACGTTATATGAGGCATAAATAACCAACTGAGAACGTGCCTGGTATGTTAACGTAACATATTATGGTAAGAGTCATTCAAATAACTATAACATATAGAACATGCTATACGTTTACCAAACAATCTGTCACTCCTAATCGCTAAATCCCATGAAATCTTATACGTCTAGTCTCTTATGTGAATGAGCTAAATAATATTATTTGATATTTTACGGTAATGTGTTAATAATTTCACACATAAGTCGCTCCTGAGTATAAGTCGCACCCCCGGCCAAACTATGAAAAAAACTGCGACTTATAGTCCGAAAAATACGGTATACGTCACGATGTTTTGTAGTTTTTCAAGAAATCCGCCATCTTTTTTTTATGACCCCTTCAGGCGGAGTTTGGCATTTTCTCTTGTATTTTTTTTATTTTGTTAGGTATCCACCATTTTTTGTAGTGGAGATTCACCATACTGCATTGGTGGTACAGCAGGTTTATCCAGGAGTTTGGTTCTCAAACAAACAGGACGTCGTTCGAGCCTTCCGTACTTGTGGAGTAACTTTGGATAGCCATCACGACCATTCACAACTCAATGTGAAGTCCGCTTTACTGGAGTTAAAAGTTGAAACCGCGAGTGAGGATGGTGTGTGGAATAATAAATAAGTCACTTACATAATCATCAAGTTCAAAGCAATAAAGTGTGACACTATCTTAGTGGGTGCAAACAATGTTAAGCAGACTTCGCATTGAGTTGGGAATAGTCGTGATGATCTAAATGTATTCCAAAAGTACAGAACAACATGAGTATGATGTTATTGTTTTCTGGCCACGTATGTGCCACTATCCTTGGTTGACGCTTACTGATGTATGGCCTGATTACTGCGAGGTCACCTAATTTATTTTCTAGAACCAAATATTAAATATAAAATAACCCTAAGCAGGCTGAACTATAGCTATGCAGCGAACCTTGTTTTATTATTGTAGGATTGTTTTTTTGTTGGTCTGTTTGTTTTGTCAGTTGTCAAAATGTGATTTGCTCTATGCCATCTCTCTCTCTCTCACCTCTCATCTCTTATATAGCAAATGTGAGTAATAGAATCAACTAAGGGTTTAAAAATGATTCACCTCGATATTAGGAGTTTATTATCTAAAATTGACTTGCTGAGAGTATGAGTTTCCTATCATAGTCCGCATATTATTACTATTTCAGAAACATGGCTACATAGCAATATATTAGATCAGGGGTGCTCACACTTTTTCTGCAGGCGAGCTATTTTTCAATTGATCAAGTCGCGGGGATCTACCTCATTCATATATATAATTTGTATTTACTTATTTATGACATATATGTTTTTTTGTTCACAAGTTAAAGGTGTTTAATGATAATGGAAGCATGTTTAACACGTATAGTTAATATTTTTAATAGATTAAAGGTGTTTAATGATAATACAAGAATGTTTAATACATATAGTTAATATTGTTAACAAGTTAAAGGTGTTTAAAGATAATGCAAGCATGTTTAACGCATATAATTAATAGTGTTAACAAGTTAAAGGTGTTTAATGATAATGCAAGCATGTTTAACACACATAGTTAATATTGTTAATAAATTAAAGGTGTTTAATGATAATACAAGAATGTTTAATACATATAGTTAATATTATTAACAAGTTAAAGGTGTTTAAAGATAATGCAAACATGTTTAACACATATAGTTAATATTGTTAATAAATTAAAGGTGTTTAATGATAATACAAGAATGTTTAACACACATAGTTAATATTGTTAATAAATTAAAGGTGTTTAAAGATAATACAATCATGTTTAACACATATAGTTAATATTGTTAACAAGTTAAAGGTGTTTAAAGATAATACAAGCATGTTTAACACATATAGTTAATATTGTTAACAAGTTAAAGGTGTTTAAAGATAATACAAGCATGTTTAACACATATAGTTAATATTGTTAATAAATTAAAGGTGTTTAATGATAATACAAGAATGTTTAATACATATAGTTAATATTGTTAACAAGTTAAAGGTGTTTAATGATAATACACGCATGTTTAACACATATAGTTAATATTGTTAATAAGTTAAAGGTGTTTAAAGATAATACAAGCATGTTTAACACATATAGTTAATATTGTTAACAAGTTAAAGATGTTTAAAGATAATACAAGCATGTTTAACACATATAGTTAATATTGTTAACAAGTTAAAGGTGTTAAAGATAATACAAGCATGTTTAACACATATAGATTCCTTTCTTTCATGAAGACAAGAATATAAGTTGATGTATTAGCTGATTCTGATGACTTGCATTGATAGGAATCAGACAATGGTGCTGATAACGTCCGCGTTTTCAAATGGAGGAGAAAAAAAGTCCTCCTTTCTGTCCAATACCACATGAAAGTGGTTGGTTTTTGGCATCTTATTTGTCCAGCTTCCGTACTCCTTTGTATACACTTTACAAGAAATACATTGGCGTCAAACTCCGTAGCTTGCTAGCTTGTGCACGCCAGCTTTCTGAAACTCTCATTTTGTTAGCGCAGGCAGGATGAAGCAGCGCTTTTATTGTGCAACTGTGCAGTCGGTCTTTGGAGTTTTGACGACGTGAATGTCAATCAAGTGACGGAAGTGACGTCATAGTGAAGATTTATGATCGCTCATTTTTAGGACTATTTTTTTAATGCCTGGCTGGCGATCGACTGACACACCCTCCGCCATCGACCGGTAGCTTGCGATCGACGTAATGAGCAGCCCTATATTAGATGATGAAATCAAAATGAATGGATACACTTTATATAGAGCTGACAGAGGTTCAAGGGGCGGTGGTGTGGCTACATATGTTCTTTCAATTCTTACAGCCGAGCAGATTACTCCAACAGTGGAGCCAGTCAACTTTGAATCGCTATTTCTCAATATTGTAATATGTACATTTTCAGAATGTGCTTGTTCTATATTTGGCCAAAGTAAGACAAAGAAAACAATTCTGAAATAGTCTTTATTCTTAAGTTATTATGCCATGATTTTACCAGTCCGGCCCACGTATGAATAGATTTTCCTCCACATGGCCCATGACTTAAAATGAGTTTGACACCCCTGCAACGTTCCCTCTAAGGTGCGCGCCTGCGCAATTGCGCCTGCGCAATTGCGCACTGCTCAAGCGTCCTCTGCGCACAGCAAATATATGCCGCGCAACAAATCAAATCCCATCTGAATTCTAAACAAAATAAACACATTTATTCTGTGTCATTTTGCAATGCAACTCTGAGTGACAGTGACAACAAGCGGCCCTAACGGTGTTCGTCAACACCGTTTAATTGAACACCGTTCAATTATTGTAACGTCTATCGAGATGCTTCGAGGACAGGAATTGTATCGATCACTTTATTGAGCAAAACTGTTTATATTCGGCCATAACCACACCAAAAACATGAGTAAAAAACTTCTATCTCGAAAAACTAGTCATTTTCTGCCGTACAAACCAGGCCAAAACCAACTTGTCATCTGTCACCAACACGCATAGCACTAAGCCACTGGTGCGTTAATGGCCACACAAAAAGTCGGACAACTCAAACACCACACAAAGTTACACTATGACTCCTCAGTCATACGTGTGCTTATTCTACTGTCATTTATTATTAATGTTAATTTATTGATATTAATCATGGAATGCTGTTACTAGAGAAAGTTACAGGAATGCACACTTCATCCTATGCTTACATTTCATTGTGCAACATGAGGATGTTTAAGGGGAACTAAATGTGATCTCTGAAAGGGGTACAAATGATTTCCAAAGCAGGACCCCCACCCAGACATATTGTACAATACTAATCCATAGCTTATGAAAAACAAGTTTTCTTTTATTTTCATTACAAGTGGGCCAAATCACTAATATTACAAAATAATCTCATGAAAATGACTCCTCTCATTTGAGTGTTATTATAAAAGATTGGTTTGAGACATGTGTGCTGCTGGTATTGCCACGTGTGATGTTGCTCACATGTGCTCCACTGAATGCTCAGGGAGTTTTTGTGTTTGCTCACACACATGAACAATTAGAGGGAACATAGCACCCCTGCTTTAAAGTAATTCCTACCTGTTGGTTAACTTCTACAGAACAACAATCCTGACTGTTGCCCTAGCTGTGGTTGTCGCGGATGAAGATGGCGGCAGAGGAAAAAAAGCAGGTCAAGTTTGAATCACTCACCTGAGTGAGTCCTCTCTCAAATTGTCAATGGTCAGCGGCTGACGCCTCTCGGTCAGAGTCTTCTTCTTGATCTCTCTGGCAGTCAGACGCTTGCCCCTCCTCAACTCAGACTGGAAGACACGCACACAAAGTTTGAAGTCGTCTGCTGTGTCTTCATCTCGTCACCAACGAGAGTCTGACCTTGGCGAGGAAGCCTCCAAAGTTTGCCCCTATGTTGGATAGTACTTTCTTCTTCTTGGCGTCGTCATCTGCCTTCTTCTTGGCCTCCTCCTCCTCTTTCCTCTGACGCTCCTCCTGGTGACGCATTGAAGGAAAGTCTCATTTTATCTGTGTAGTCATTCCTCCCGACAGAGGAAAAAGTCACATCGACTAAATATTAGACACCAAAAATGTATAGTAAGCCTTGCTATGTGTAAACAACACACAATAGGCACTAATATTCTCTATTTTGACACAATAACTCCGTTTTTCACAACTGGGCAAAGAATCTTCATACGGTGGTACTTGGGGATACAAGTTTAATTGGTTATGTGACCCAGCTCGTACCTTAAAAAACTATTGCAAACATTGAAATACATTTAAATCATATTTAATTGGTACTTGCCCCGCCCCCCAGACAGTACAATTTTAACATGTAACATACCTTTTAAATAGGAAAACAAACTTCGATAAGAAATATTGTGTAAAACAATACAGTAGAAAGTACTATTAACAACTACAATAATGTACAGTATTAAAGGCCTACTGAAATGAATTTTTTTTATTTAAACGGGGATAGCAGATCCATTCTATGTGTCATACTTGATCATTTCGCGATATTGCCATATTTTTGCTGAAAGGATTTAGTAGAGAACATCGACGATAAAGTTTGCAACTTTTGGTCGCTGATAAAAAAAGCCTTGCCTGTACCGGAAGTAGCGTGACGTCACAGGTTGAAGGGCTCCTCACATTTCCCCATTGTTTACACCAGCAGCGAGAGCTATTCGGACCGAGAAAGCGACAATTACCCCATTAATTTGAGCCAGGATGAAAGATTTGTGGATGAGGAACGTGAGAGTGAAGGACTAGAGTGCAGTGCAGGACGTATCTTTTTTCGCTCTGACTGTAACTTAGGTACAAGCTGGCTCATTGGATTTCACACTTTCTCCTTTTTCTATTGTGGATCACGGATTTGTATTTCAAACCACCTCGGATACTATATCCTCTTGAAAATGAGAGTCGAGAACGCGAAATGGACATTCACAGTGACTTTTATCTCCACGACAATACATCGGCGAAGCACTTTAGCTACGGAGCTAACATGATAGCATCGGGCTTAACTGCAGATAGAAACAAAATAAATAAACCCCTGACTGAAAGGATAGACAGAAAATCAACAATACTATTAAACCCTGGACCTGTAAATACACGGTTAATGCTTTCCAGCCTGGCGAAGCTTAACAATGCTGTTGCTAACGACGCCATTGAAGCTAACTTAGCAACGGGACCTCACAGAGCTATGCTAAAAACATTAGCTATCCACCTACGCCAGCCCTCATCTGCTCATCAACACCCGTGCTCACCTGCGTTCCAGCGATCGACGGAAGGACAAAGGACTTCACCGGATCATCCGTGCGTTCGGCGGCTAGCGTCGGCTAGCGTCGGCTAGCGCGTCTGCTATCCAAGTTAAAGTCCTCCTGGTTGTGTTGCTGCAGCCAGCCGCTAATACACCGATCCCACCTACAGCTTTCTTCTTTGCAGTCTTCATTGTTCATTAAACAAATTGCAAAAGATTCACCAACACAGATGTCCAGAATACTGTGGAATTTTGCGATGAAAACCGAGCTTTTTGTATTGGATACAATGGTGTCCGCATACTTCCGTTTCAACAATTGACGTCACGCGCATACGTCATCATACATAGATGTTTTCAACCAGAAGTTTAGCGGGAAATTTAAAATTGCACTTTAGAAGTTAACCCGGCCGTATTGGCATGTGTTGCAATGTTAAGATTTCATCATTGATATATAAACTGTCAGACTGCGTGGTCGGTAGTAGTGGCTTTCAGTAGGCCTTTAACCATGTAGAACAGACTTCTACGGTTTTCTCTTTTGAGCTGCTTCTCCGTCAAACACAGCATTAGCAGCTTCTCCATAAATGTCCGCCGTTTAGATACTATTTCAACATCCTTCGCTGGTGGTATCGGCTCATTCTACTTCAGTGTGGCGCAGACTAGCAGTGCTACGCTCGAACCAAATCGGCTACGCACCTAAGTCATGTTTTCGCTGATTTTTTTTCTTTAATTCAATTAATATCACCCACTTCTTCTTCTCAGCACTGTCCTTCACGCTCACTTCCTTCGTTCCAATGGTCGGAAAAACTAAGTTACGTGGATTTCTAGATACTAGCTACTGCTAGCGAGTAACATTGGATGTTTTGGGCGGATCTTAGAGGGTTAGCTGTAATTACATTTGCTATGCCAACTAGCGACGGGGAGGCTCCTACCCCAAAGGTACCACTGCACTGCAAAAAGTCAAAGTTATGATTTTTTTTTTTTCATGCTTGAAATAAGAAATTATTACTTTAAAAAAGTAGTTTTATACTTGTGAGTGTTGATGACACAGCTTTGCAACAGTTGATATTCTAGTTTCAAGCATGTTTTACTCAATATAGGTCATAACATCTTAGCAACAAGCTGTAATATCTTACTGAGATCATTTAGGACCAAAACCCTTAAAACAAGTAAAACACTAACATAAAATCTGCTTAGTGAGAAGAATTATCTTATCAGACATAAAATAAGCAAATATCACCCTTATTTGAGATATTTAATCTTACTTAGATTTCAGTTTTTGCAGTGTGTACGAGATAATATAATTGTTTGTGTTTGTTACCGCAATCCTGTTCTGTCTGTCCTTCTCCTTCTCCGTTCGGACTCTTTGGATCTCTGCACGCTCTGACCGACGACGCTCCTGATGGGAAACATTCGTCATGACATCACATTTAAGATGACAAAAACAGCATAATCATTCTTCTGTGTTTTCCCATAACGTTATCCCAATAATCAGTGATGGGCAGTAACAAGCTACATGTAGCTAAGCTACGTAGCTTAACTCCATTTTCCAGTAGCTTGGCGGTAGCTTAGCTACTTTTTTAACGGGTAAGCTTTTCCTGTAGCTTAGCTACTTTTAGACCCATTTAGCTTGTAGCTTACATCAAAGCTACAAGCTACAAAGAGACAAAATGGACTGTGAATGCAAAAAAATATATATATATATGGAGAAAATTTCATAAGCTGGATAAATGAGAACATCCATACATACAGAGAACATCCATTATGATTGCTTGGTATTTGGATAATGAGTCACAATTGGCTAAGGTTAGGGCGAAACATTTTTCCTTTAGCGATGAAGACGACGTGCAGGAAACCCACAATAATGCGTGTCTTCGGTCATATTTAGACAAATGTATGCGTTTCGAGAAAACAATGCCCAACACCTTACTTTTTAGTTGTTTACTCTGTAAACCAAAATAATAACTGCTCTCTTCATCGAAGAAGTCCAACACCATTTTTTTTACTGCACTACCATTACCAAATGTTCCCAAACAACACACAAGACCTTGTTTTTTTTTGTCAAGATATAGATAAATGCTGTTTTTTTTTTTTACTGTAGGTAGAGAAAATAAATAAAAGAGGGGTGGGCCAAAGAAAAGGCAAACTAAATAAATACATACAGTGGGATGCGGGGACCCCTAGAGGTTGTCCCCAGCTAAATGACAGATAGTTAATAGTAATGGACCCTTATTGGGTCTATTTGTACACGCTCAGTTACATTAACATTTCTACCGTATACATGTGGGCCTAAAGATACAAATGCCGTTAAATGTAGCTTTCATGTAGCAGGCTACTTGTGCAGTGTAGCTTGCTACAATTCTCCGGGGATAGCTTCCCCGGTAGCTTAGCTACATTTAATCGAGAGTAACTTGTAGCTGAGCCGATTACATTTTCCAAGTAGCTTGCCCATCACTGAAGATAATGCAGCAATTAGTTGTACAAAATGGCTGCCAAAATGGTGAGATGCACCTTTCTTAATAACATCCCAGTCCAGTATTCTTTCACTTCAGGCAGTCAGACTTACAATTCGATCCTTGAGACCGATGAGTTCCTCCTCATCCTTCTTCCTCTGTTCAAAGTGGACGTCAATCAGTGTGTGCAGCTCCCCCATGTCTTTCTCCATTCGCTTTCTGTGGATGTCCTGGAGGAACAAATCACAACTGAGTGGCAGCGTCTTAACTTTACGGACTCCACTCATCCGTTCCAAGACTTTTGTGTCTTTCCTGGCTTTTCACTTTCTGTGTGGATCATTATTTGCCCCGTTGTAGCTTTTTAGACCGTTTTTTTTATCAGGGTTGACTACATAAAATGGAACCCGTTTAATAAGGTGTTGTCTAAAACCAAAATCCAAATTCATTATTTACCTGTGACATAAAGAGAATGAGTGATTTTTGAGGGTTGTCTTCCTCCACTTACTGTATTTGTAAAGCCACTACATTTTCCTACGCTGTGAACCCTGCCGCATCTAAAACGGTGCGACTAATTTATGGATTTTTCTTCGCTAACGGCCATAAAGTTTTGGATTCAACAAATAGTTTTCGTAGAACCCCGCCAGAGACACGGAAGTGGTGTGTTATTGTTTGTGCTACGGCGCCATCTTTTGGACGAGTTCGCTCACTGAAGGGTGCTGGGGATGGAAAATGTACTTCCTGTTTTATTGCCTTGAACCGGAAATATATCTTGTTTCGTCCGTAGCGTTTCTACTCGTATGGATTCTTCATTCATCACTCCAAGCAACGTTTGTAAGTTTTACAATATAACTAAAATAATTCATACTTACCAAACCGTCCCATGTGTGATGTCTATAGGAGTGTTTTCATGCATATTTGTGCGTGCTGGTATATAACTGCAGCTTATGGCCCGGTGCAGATAATATGTAAAAATAATAATTTCTTCAAACATTTGGTGGGTGCGCCTTAAATACCGGTACATTCTCTAGTCCGTTAAGTACGATATATTTTTGTGTTCTCATTTAATATTTTTACTCTAATCCAGACCTGGGCATTCTGCGGTCCGTGGGCCGCATCCAACCCTTTCTGCGTCCCTGTCCGGCCCGCGTGAGGCCAATTATAAATTACAAAATACATTTTAAAAAGTATCTATGTCGATAAATTACAAAATACATTTAAAAAAGTATCTATGTCGAGTGTGCAATACAACGGTGCTGCTTTTGTTTTGAAAATCGTTATTTGTATTACTTCCGTGTGGACGTATGCGTGTGCGTGATTGTGAGTGAATGTGAACAGCTGCAATCACAAATTACAAAATAAAGTTGAAAAAACATCTATGTCGTGCGCGCAATACAACTGTGCTGCTTTTATTTTGAAAAGTATTATTTATGGGCGTGTGTCCGTGTGTAACCTGCGAGTGAAGGTGCACATGCAGCGACAAGTGATGCACGGTTTACACCCGAGACGCTAAAAAGAGAAACGTTTATGACGAATGGCGTGTTTTCAACAAGACATGGACTGCCAAGCAACGTTCCCTCTAAGGTGCGTGCCTGCGCAATTGCGCACTGCTCAAGCATCCGCTGCGCACAGCAAATATATGCCGCGCACCAAATCAAATCCCATCTGAATTCTAAACAAAATAAACACATTTATTCTGTGTAATTTTGCAATGCAACTCTGAGTGACAGTGACAACAAGCGGCCCTAACGGTGTTCGTCAACACCGTTCAATTGAACACCGTTCAATTATTGTAACGTCTATCGAGATGCTTCGAGGACAGGAATTATATCGATCACTTTATTGAGCAAAACTGTTTATATTCGGACATAACCACACCAAAAACATGAGTAAAACACTTCTATCTCGAAAAACTAGTCATTTTCTGCCGTACAAACCAGGCCAAAACCAACTTGTCATCTGTCACCAACACGCATACCACTAAACCACTGGTGCGTTTATGGCCACACAAAAAGTCGGACAACTCAAACACCACACAAAGTTACACTATGACTCCTCAGTCATACGTGTGCTTATTTTACTGTCATTTATTATTAATGTTAATTTATTTATATTAGTCATGGAATGCTGTTACACACACTATGTTGAAGTATTACTATTATTATTAATTATTATTATTATTATTATTATTATTTATCTTACGGTATATAGCAAAAATAATATTGAGCAAAATTTAATTAAAATATTGTCGATGTGGCCCTCCAGCAGTGCTCGGGTTGCTCGTGCGGCCCCCGGTAAAAATTAATTGCCCACCCCTGCTCTAATCTGAGCTTTTATTATTTTGTATGTCTTGACTACAATGACAAAAAAGTTTTCGTACATGCACAAACCTTTCTTCTTATGGCAATGGCAATCTGAACAGTAGAAAATGATTGGTAGAATCCTAGTTAATATTGCCTTAGTTTTATTTTGAAGTTTACTTTGCACTGAACAGGAAGTCACTGTGTGCAGGTATCACTGCTGTGTAACTAGAAAATAGTTACGACGCTACTTAGCTACAACTAATGATGAAGTTAACAATACGACGTAACGGACCAACTTTTCACGGGTATGACTGATTGTGGGCAAAAGCAGTCCACAATGTATCATCGACACTGATAAGTGGGATCCACCTTATAAAGAACGTTTTCTTACGTACATCAAAATCCACCCTGTCTCCTTCGGGAATCTTTGGGGCAACATGTTGAGGCGCCAGTGGTCTGTAAGACAGGAGAAAACACAAAAACATGAATCTCTCTCTCTTGACTTTGCTCTCAGGCGCTCCCTACAGGTGATACATGTACATTACAAATACAGAACAGCAACACTAAACCTACAAGTACATAGTAGTTGTAAGCCAAACAAAGACAGGGCTAAATTGGCTGTTTTTGAGCCCCTCCCCCTCCGGTTACAAATGTTTTTCACTTTTATATTCATGTGAAACTATTTATATTCTTTTAAAATCAAACTTAAATTTAATTTGAGGCGTGTTTTGTACTAAAACTAATTTATGGAAAATCAATTGATTTTTTCAGTGCAAAACAACAAATTTGACATACCGTATTTTTCGGACTATAAGTCGCAGTTTTTTTCATTGTTTGGCCGGGGGTGCGACTTATACTCAGGAGCGACTTATGTGTGAAATTATTAACACATTACCGTAAAATATCAAATAATATTATTTAGCTCATTCACGTAAGAGACTAGACGTATAAGATTTCATGGGATTTAGCGATTAGGAGTGACAGATTGTTTGGTAAACGTATAGCATGTTCTATATGTTATAGTTATTTGAATGACTCTTACCATAATATGTTACGTTAACATACCAGGCACGTTCTCAGTTGGTTATTTATGCCTCATATAACGTACACTTATTCAGCCTGTTGTTCACTATTCTTTATTTATTTTAAATTGCCTTTCAAATGTCTATTCTTGGTGTTGGGTTTTATCAAATAAATTTCCCCCAAAAATGTGACTTATACTCCATTGCGACTTATATATGTTTTTTTTCCTTCTTTATTATGCATTTTCGGCCGGTGCGACTTATACTCCGGAGCGACTTATATATAAGGCGCACTTAAAATCCTTTCATTTTCTCAAAACTTGACAGTGCGCCTTATAACCTTCTTTTTCTCTGCCTTCTTAAGTGGCATTAGTACAGTATCATAAGAAAATAAATATTTCTTATGATACTGTACTGAGTCTTTGATTTATTTTGTACAATTTTCCATTTTGTCTATTTGTGCACTTTCATTTTTGTTGTTGTTCTTGATTTATTATATCAATTGATTGACCACAGCTGTGACTATTTAAGCGCATCACTTCCTGTTGGAAATTGCACACTGACGAAGACGTTGTCGAAACCGTTCTGCGTTTTGTAGCGGCTGCGCAGTTTATATTAAAATTATTAGAAGGACACGAGTGTTGCTGGCCTTGCTTTTTCTTTTTCTTTTCTTCTGATGATAAATTGCAAAAAACGTTTTGCAAATGACAGGATGTGGGCGTGGCATGGCGCCAAACTTTGACCTGATGGATCGCCACAAAACACGAAACGTTAATAACTCGGTTTCACAATTTCAGATCTTGTGCGGCCCGGGGGCCATTTGCGGCCCGCAGCTAATTGTTTACCGGCCCGCCACACATTCTGCAAAAATTGCAAAATTGATAATATTGCAAAAATTAAAAAAAAAAGTGGAATGAGGTGTAATCTAACAAGAAAAAGTTGCAATGTTGACACAAAGCTGCCATGCAGGCTGTTTTTTTTTCTTTTGTCTTTGTTTATTTTTCTTTTTTTTGCCATTGCTAAAAAAAAAAAAAAGACTAAAAATCTATGTTATAATGAATTATTACTTAAAAAATATCACTTTAAAATGTTTTATGTGGAAAAAATATTGCATATATTGTGTGGTTGCCATATAAAAACATCAAAGTTTTATTTGAGCATAAAACAAACAAAATAATAGTTCAAACATAAAATCGACAGATACATCTGAAGTTGATCTCGTAATTTAAGTGTTAAAAGTAAAAAAAAAACTAATACAAATGTATCACTTTATGAGTGGGGGACCTTTTGGATCCCAAATATATTTAGTAGGATTTTATTTAACTTTTCACTGTGATTACTCAAAAATATTAAATAATTAAAATCAATGGTGTCCTGCATTATTGATCTTTTAAGGCTCTAATACTAAATACTGCATATTTCAGTTTTACTATAGAAAAAAAAAGTTGTCTTTGACAGAAAAGGCATAAAACCTTTTTTTTTTTTTAACTTTATATCAACCTGAAGTTGATATAGAGATTTACTGTAAGCGTTAAATAAAAAATAATAATAATTTGACTTATTTTTAACATTTTAATGACTGAGACCCTTTATGGTCCCTGGTAGCCCTAAAGGTTTAAAAAAAAAAAATCCATAAATTTTATTAAGGTTTGAAAATGAAAAATATCAAAATGGCCCCCACATGCTTAAATTTTTCCGTGTGCGGCCCTCAGTGGAAAAAGTTTGGACACCCCTGCCCTAATTGCTACAAATGATGATGACAGTCTGAAGTGGCTGTATTTCATTTTCATTTAATTGAATTGTGTCGTATTGTTTTGTTTTATTTTATTTTATTTTATTAGGGCCTGAGCAGCGGAGCAAGCCTCACAGGGCCCTATTGAAATTGCTGTTTATTCTTTTATATGTTTGGACGCCTTTTTTGAGGGCCTTCTAAAGCAGGACTTTCCAAACTTTTTCCTACAGTAGGTAAAAAAAATGATAGTATGTGGGCTAGTTTCATACATTTTGTGTATTAAATATGATACAAACCAATCCATTGTAGGTCCTTAGTATGTCTGATTGTTGGTTCGTCATGTCCCTAAAGTACATATTCAACTTAAATGCACTTTAATTGAAAGTATTGTAATTCATTTTACTTTCTAAGGTTACTTCTTGTGGGTGAAAAGGTATTTTTTTATATGCACTGTCCCTGCATATAAACAAACAAAGCATGAAAAAAAGCATAATATATAATATTATACCTCTTATAAATGTGTTGTAATTTTTAGAATATGCTGAAGGAAAACAAATAAGGTGCCTCCTTTTGGACATCTCTTTGTTGCACATCACTGAAAAACCACTGCTTGTGTAAACACAACAAGGCGTGTCCAGGCTGGTCCGCTCATGTTAAGACGACAAAACGAGATCATTCCAAAAATGATTTTGAGGCTGTTTTACGGGAAACTTAAACATTTACAATTTGCAAAGTTTTCCTGCTTCATTCAATGTAGTACAAAAAAATAGACTTACTTAGGTTTGGGACGTTCCTCCTCTGTAAAATAAGAGAGAAAAAATGAGGAAATATACAGTTTTTGTTCTGAAAAAGTGAACTATATGTGCTTCAAGACTTAAAAGGGGCCCAATCATGCAAAACCAACTTTTTGCATGATTCATGGAAGCTTTTATTCCCAATCATAACACCCACCTGTTCCCAATTAGCCTGTTCACCTGTGGGATGTTCCAAATAAGTGTTTGATGAGCATTCCTCAACTTTTTCAGTCTTTTTGCCACTTGTGCCAGCTTTTTTGAAACATGTTGCAAGCATTAAGTTCTAAATGAGCAAATATTTGCAAAAAAATTATATCTTGTCTTTGCAGTCTATTCAATTGAGTATTGAAAATAATTAGCAAATCATTGTATTCTGTTTTTATTTACAATTTACACAATGTGCCAACTTAACTGGTTTTGGGGTTTGTAATACAAAAGTAGCGTGTAGTTCGAACTTAGTCTATCTGTAGACGCGCTCTGGAAGCGCTAAAAACTTCCAACAAAAATGGCAGGGAGACGACGCTGTTGAAGTGGAGGCACGTGAATAAGACCACCCACAAAACGGCACATCCTGAAGACTGTCATAGAGCAGCCTGAAAACGGTCTGTAAAACAATCTACGCAAAATTTTGACCATAGAACCAGCATTACATGTTATGTAGACCACAAGGAAGTGTTTTAAATGCAGAAAAAAATCACAATATGACACCTTTATATTGTGCTTTTCTTAGTGATGGCTAAGGCAACAAAAATAATGGTATATTTGAACAAACAAACAAAAAATACTCTGTACTGTCAGCATAAATAGTAACATTACAGTGCTGTTCATCTATTGTTAAACCACAGTACAAAGGCATTATTTTTACATGACTTTTATTTCTTGATTAATGTGGATTTACACATATTTTATCCAGTGTAATACTGAATTAAAATGTACTATAAGGTGGATATTAAAGCTGTTACCTGTTTCATATTCATCCACGTGCTCCCTCCCCTGATGCTGATATGTATCATCCTGTTCTTCCTCTTCATACTGCTGCTCCCCGTCCTCCTCTGGGAGGCAAATAACAGTTTGTACATTTGTTCATGCTTGTCCAGCAGGTTTTGTATTCCGAAGAGACCTATGGACGCACGGTCCTCCTTTACTTACCCTCCTCTGCGTGCTCCCTGCACGACAAAATCGACATTTTAATTTAAAACATCACTGTTATTGCCTTTAGGAAGACTGAATTGTTGCAGTTACTCACTCGTATTCCTCTTCTACGTCCGACATGGCTGCAAGAAACACACGTGTGAATTTAAAGTAAGTTCATCATGAATGTTCACAAGCCCAGCCGGGTGCATTCTGGGTGTCCACCTGGGTGAAACTGGAACAGGTGGCCGGGGACTGGGAAGTCTGGGCTTCTGTCCTCATTACTTGGTCACGGATAAACCGAAGAAAATCAATAGATGGATGTCTGCCTTCATTTAGCCTTACCAAAAGCTCAGTGATCTCCAAGCAGGTTATTTAGTCCAAAAATAAAAAGGGTACATATTTGATAAAAAAAATGTCGTTGTTTCGTTTTAGAAGCTGCTAACACGGTACAGTTTATATCAGCGGTCATAATCCAATTGCACAACATTTTATAACAATATTGCTGCTTCTGTGCAAACTCATGAATGAATCATTATGGGGGACATTTGAAGGGCGTAAACATTTTTTTCTATTTTATTTGACCGTTTTTGCATAAATGTCTTCATAAACTTAAATCGTAAACAAATATATCAAACAAGTTTGTTTTTTTTACCCTTTTGATCGGATAATGTTACAGGTTTGAAAGGGTAAAATAACTCATGTTACAAACTGAAAAATGTTTACCTTATTTGATCAAAAGGCCTTCAAAGGGTTAATATATATATATATATATATATACATACTTACGTACATACACACACATACATGTGTATATATATATATACAAACAAACACACACACACACACACACACACACACACACACAGAGACACATACAAACATACATATATAATATATATATATATATAAATGTATGTATGTATATCTGTATATATATATATTATATATATATATAAACACATATACATACATACATATATAATATATATATACATATATAATATATATATACATATACATACATACATACAAATATAATATATATATATATATATATATATATATATATATATATATATATATATATATATAATGTACACTACCGTTCAAAATTTTGGGGTCACCCAAACAATTTTGTGGAATAGCCTTCATTTCTAAGAACAAGAATAGACTGTCGAGTTTCAGATGAAAGTTCTCTTTTTCTGGCCATTTTGAGCGTTTAATTGACCCCACAAATGTGATGCTCCAGAAACTCAATCTGCTCAAAGGAAGGTCCGTTTTGTAGCTTCTGTAACGAGCTAAACTGTTTTCAGATGTGTGAACATGATTGCACAAGGGTTTTCTAATCATCAATTAGCCTTCTGAGCCAATGAGCAAACACATTGTACCATTAGAACACTGGAGTGATAGTTGCTGGAAATGGGCCTCTATACACCTATGTAGATATTGCACCAAAAACCAGACATTTGCAGCTAGAATAGTCATTTACCACATTAGCAATGTATAGAGTGTATTTCTTTAAAGTTAAGACTAGTTTAAAGTTATCTTCATTGAAAAGTACAGTGCTTTTCCTTCAAAAATAAGGACATTTCAATGTGACCCCAAACTTTGAACGGTAGTGTATGTATGTATATCTGTGTTATATATATATATATATATATATATATATATATATATATATATATATATATATAATATATATATATATATATATATATATATAATATATATATATATATATATATATACGGTATGTGTGTGTGTGTGTCATGGTCAAAAGTTTACATACACTTGTGAAGAACATAATGCCATGGCTGTCTTTTGTGATAAAATGATTGGAGCACATACTTGTTTGTCACAAAAAACATTCATGAAGTTTGGTTCTTTTATGAATTTATTATGAGTCTACTGAAAATGTGACCAAATCTGCTAGGTCAAAAGGTTATACCATACAGCAACATACATTATAAATGTTGGTGATGTAAAAAAGTTACAATCAAATCAAATTAGCTTCATGGCATGGCCTCTTAACTGCATGTGAGTGATTATGATTGACGACACCTGTTGACTTCTCTGAGCTCATTTAAATAGGCTCATGTGATGCAGTCATTAGACTCGGTTACAAAGGCGACAATGGGAAAGTCAAAGGAACTCAGCACAGATCTGAATAAACTAATCATTGACTTGAACAAGTCAGGAAATTCACTTGGAACCATTTCAAAGCAGCTTAAGGTCCCAAGAGCAACTGTGCAGACATTGTTTGTAAGTATAAAGTGCATGGCACAGTTTTGTCACTGCCACGATCAGGAAGAAAACGCAAGCTATAACCTCCTGCTGAGAGAAAATTGGTCAGGATGATCAAGAGTCAACCGAGAACCACCAAAAAGCAGGTCTGTAATGAATTGGAAGCTGCTGGAACACAGGTGTCAGTGGTCCACAGTCAAGCATGTTTTGCATCGCCATGGACTGAGAGGCTACCATGCAAGAAGGAAGCCCTTGCTCCAGGAGCGACACTTTAGGCTCGTCTAAAGTTTGCTGCTGATCACATGGACAAAGATAAGACCTTCTGGAGGAAAGTTCTGTGATCAGATGAAACAAAAATTGAGCTGTTTGGCCACAATACCCAGCAATATGTTTGGAGGAGAAAAGGTGAAGCCTTTAGTCCCAGGAACACCATTCCTACCGTCAAGCATTGTGGTGGTAGTATTATGCTCTTGCCTGTTTTGCTGCCAATGGAACTGGTGCTTTACAGAGAGTAAATGGACAATGAAAAAGGAGGATTACCTCCAAATTCTTCAGGACAACCTAAAATCATCAGCCCAGAGGTTGGGTCTTGGGCGCAGTTGGGTGTTCCAACCGGACAATGACCCAAAACACATGTCAAAAGTGGTAAAGGAATGGCTAAATCAGGCGAGATTAAGGTTTTAGAATGGCCTTCCCAAAGTCCTGACTTAAACCCCATTGAGAACATGTGGACAATGCTGAAGAAACAAGTCAATGTCAGAAAACCAACAAATTTAGCTGAACTGCACCAATTTTGTCAAGAGGAGCAGTCAAAAATTCAACCAGAAGCTTGTCAGAAGCTTGTGGATGGCTACCAAAAGCACCTTATTGCAGTGAAACTTGCCAAGGGACATGTAAGCAAATATTAACATTGCTGTATGTATACTTTTGACCTAGCAGATTTGGTCACATTTTCAGTAGACCCATAATAAATTCATAAAAGAACCAAACTTCATGAATGTTTTTTGTGACCAACAAGTATGTGCTTCAATCACTCTATCACAAAAAAATAAGAGTTGTAGAAATGATTGGAAACTCAAGACAGCCATGACATTATGTTCTTTACAAGTGTATGTAAACTTTTGATCACGACTGTGTGTATATATACTGTGTGTGTATGTATTTATCTATATATATATATATATATATATATATATATATATATATATATATATATATATATATATATATATATATATATATATATATATATATATATATATATATATATATATATATATATATATATATATATATATATATATGTGGATCCACTAGGGACTGTACTTAGAGGGGGGGTTACCCACATATGCGGTCCCCTCCAAGGTTTCTCATAGTCATTCACATCGACGTCCCTTGTGTGGGCTCCGTGCCGAGGATGTCGTTGTGGCTTGTGCAGCCCTTTGAGACTTTTGTGATTTAGGGCTATATAAATAAACATTGATATATATATATATATATATATATATATATATATATATATATATATATATATATATATATATATATATATATATATATATATATATATATATATATATACACACACAGATATAGATATATATATATATATATATATATATATATATATATATATATATATATATATATACACATACACACACACACACACACACACATACACACTTACACACGCACGCACACACACACACACACACACACACACACACACATACACACTTACACACACACACATATTTATAAATGTTTTTAGAATTGGACATTGACATTTTTAAATTTAACATGAAAAATATTTTTAGGCAAAATCATGTAAAATGGAATAAGACAACTACAAAAAAGGTTGGTCAAAATACAGCAGAAATTCCCTGAAAGATGAAAAAATTTCATTCTTTTGTCACCTGAGGGTTATACAAATAGCATTTTTTGGGGGTGTCCAGATCTGATATTGTTTTCGGTCCAATATCAGCAAAAGAACATTATATCGGCTCACATCTAAAATCTCTGTAATTAGAATTCCGACACAAGCAGTCTGGTTAACATCTAAATGTTGTCCAGTAAGCACACAAGGTTAGTCCTTTCTTGTATTAGTCAAGTCATTAACAAAGGGTAAACACGGTAGGCTGTAGGCTACTACGAGCATGTCTAGTATTTGCGAGAAGGCCAGTCCTTTATATGTCCAGAGTTGACCATGCACATTGAGGATTTTATCAGCAAAGGGGACTTTGTACCACAGCAAGTCTTAAATTGTGACGAGACCGGATTTTTTGGGAAAAAGATACCAAAGGGGACTTATATATATACACTACCGTTCAAAAGTTTGGGGTCACATTGAAATGTCCTTATTTTTGAAGGAAAAGCACTGTACTTTTCAATGAAGATAACTTTAAACTAGTCTTAACTTTAAAGAAATACAGTCTACACATTGCTAATGTGGTAAATGACTATTCTAGCTGCAAATATCTGGTTTTTGGTGCAATATCTACATAGGTGTATAGAGGCCCATTTCCAGCAACTATCACTCCAGTGTTCTAATGGTACAATGTGTTTGCTCATTGGCTCAGAAGGCTAATTGATGATTAGAAAACCCTTGTGCAATCATGTTCACACATCTGAAAACAGTTTAGCTCGTTACAGAAGCTACAAAACTGACCTTCCTTTGAGCAGATTGAGTTTCTGGAGCATCACATTTGTGGGGTCAATTAAACGCTCAAAATGGCCAGAAAAAGAGAACTTTCATCTGAAACTCGACAGTCTATTCTTGTTCTTAGAAATGAAGGCTATTCCACAAAATTGTTTGGGTGACCCCAAACTTTTGAACGGTAGTGTATATATATATATTTTTTATTTTTATTTATTTCAGGCAATGACATAAAAAAGTACAAAGTTGACAACACATAATAATATAATTTAATATAGTGCAAAAGGTAATGTATAGTATGTCATGCATGATTGTCCAGTTTTGCCTGAAAGGGAGTGGGAAGAAGATAATTTATTTAATCCCACCCCCAGTTCTCCATTCAGTGATTATTCACATGAGTTTCACTCTAACTTTGTTCAAAGATTATAATACAGATGTTGTATCATAGTGGCATTACCACAGGTAACAATAATTATTACACTGTAACAATAATTTGTATCAACAATGTAGGAATAATGAATATACCAACAATGGTAATAGACCACATAGCAATAATGGTAATAGACAACATAGCAATAATGGTAAGGAAACATTGAGCACATGTTAACACTTTGAAATGGAGTATAGCAGCAGGTCAATTTAAAGACCCTCATCTCTATATTTGAACCAGACCCCATGTTTGTATAATAGTTTAAATTGATTAATAGTTTGGCATTGCTTGTGTTGTAAGTCCAGTTTGTTCCATAGTTTTACTCCGCATACAGACACACAAAAACGTTTAAGAGTGGTTTGAGCTCTCGGCAATGAGAAATATCCAAAGCCTCTCAAGTTATGAGCCTGCACTCGTCTTATAAAAAAACTTTGTAGATTAGGCGGCAATAATTTGTTAAATGCTTTCTATAAGATTATTAATGTATTATATTTAACAAGGTCATCAAATTTGAGCAACTTTGATTGAATAAACAGATTATGAGTATGTTCTAAATAACCAACGTTGTGAATGATCCGCACTGCTCTTTTCTGTAATATGATCAGAGGATGAATTGTGTTGTGGTAAGTATTCCCCCATACTTCAACACAGTATGTAAGGTATGGGAGTACCAAGGTGCAGTATGGAGTACGGAGTGCATTTTCATTGAGGTATAGTTTTGCTTTGTTTATAATTGAGACGCTTTTTGAGATTTTTGTTTTAATGTGTTTCCATGATAGTTTACTCTCAATTATTACTCCCAATCAATTATTACAGCAAAGGAGAAGGCACTACCGGGATACAAACCGATCAAGGATCGCCTCACACTGCTAGTTTGTGCTAACGTTAGCAGCGACTGTAAGGTGAAGTCACTGCTCGTTTGTCACTCCGAAACTCGTAAGTTCCTAAATTGAGGTTCCACTGCACTGTGATTTGTGCTGATATCGTATCAGAATAATACAAGTATCCCCAAATACTCAAGGCTCCTATATCGGTATCGTAGCTGAGGTGAAAAAGTTTTAACAGGACACCCCTGATACTAGTTTTTATTACCCCTAAAAACACAGACAATATTGCATGTACTGTAGCTGAAAGTTAAAAAAAAGTATGAGGGTATGTTCTATATTTATTTATATATAGAGGCCATTGAGCAAAAAAGGGACACAAACAGGCTCGTTACACGGCGCAGGGGTCAACATGACAGGGGAGGGCGCCTGTCCTGCAAATGACAAACATTTCATACCACTTTATGTTCTTTGGCATAAAGCATGGCAGCGACTCATCACCACCACAGCACAGGTGGCCACAGCCATTTTCCCTTGTTGTAAATCACTTTAAATACACGGCACGATAATGCGCGCCCTGATGGTTCTGGCTATAAATTGTGCCCCGGAGCTGCCATGGCTGTGACATAAAACCACACAGTGGCACAGGCGGTGTGTGCTGACACCTCCCTGGCACAGGATGCCGGGGACATGATGGAAGGACGGCAGGTGAGAATGCGACGCGGGTTAAACAAAGGGAGGTAGGGTTTCTCTCTCGCTTTTGTCCCGGCATTGCTTCCTCTTTGTCCTTAAACAAACTTTTTGGTCCTGCTCCTTCTAACAGATTAGAGGATTTATGTTGGGGTGTCCAAACCTTGCCATTTGGATATTTTTAAGGCTAAAAAAGAAGTGATTGTCATCTTTGTTATATACACGACAAAGCGTATTATTACTAGTTTTTTGTTGCTTCATTTGATTTAAATGATAAAAGAAAGTAGCGAATGCCCACACGTTGATAGCAAAAGGTGAAAAACACTGTTGAATTCAAGAACACTGCAAAAACTGAAATCTAAGTAATATTAAATATCTCAAATAAGGGTGATATTTGCTTATTTTCTGTTTGATAAGATAATTCTTCTCACTAAGCAGATTTTATGTTAGAGTGTTTTACTTGTTTTAAGTGTTTTGGTCCTAAATGATCTCAGTAAGATATTACAGCTTGTTGCTGAGATGTTATGACCTATATTGAGTAAAACATGCTTGAAACTAGAATATCAACTGTTGCAAAGCTGTGTCATCAACACTCACAAGTATAAAACTTATTTTTTAAAGTACCGTATTTTTCGGAGTATAAGTCGCTCCGGAGTATAAGTCGCACCGGCCGAAAATGCATAATAAAGAAGGAAAAAAACATATATAAGTCGCACTGGAGTATAAGTCGCATTTTTGGGGGAAATTTATTTGGTAAAACCCAACACCAAGAATAGACATTTGAAAGGCAATTTAAAATAAATAAAGAATAGTGAACAACAGGCTGAATAAGTGTACGTTATATGAGGTATAAATAACCAACTGAGAACGTGCCTGGTATGTTAACGTAACATATTATGGTAAGAGTCATTCAAATAACTATAACATATAGAACATGCTATACGTTTACCAAACAATCTGTCACTCCTAATCGCTAAATCCCATGCAATCTTATACGTCTAGTCTCTTACGTGAATGAGCTAAATAATATTATTTGATATTTTACGGTAATGTGTTAATAATTTCACACATAAGTAAATAAAAAACTGCGACTTATAGTCCAAAAAATACAGTAATCATTTCTTATTTCAAGCATGAAAAAAAAAATCATGACTTTGACACAATTGTGTCTCATAATTAAAACCGATGACAGCCAAATGGACTTTGCTGTTGTATTTTCAATGAAACAATAGAAAATACGTACTCATATAGTAGTACAGTTGTTATTAGTGAGAATATACTTATCTTAAGGTATTTTGGGGTTCATTGAGGTTAGCTAATTTTACTTGTTTTGGAAAGTCTAGACAAGCCAAATTTTCTTGTTCTATTGGCAGATAATTTTGCTTAGTTCAAATAAAATACCCCTAATTTTAGTTTTTTCTTTTCTTGTTTTTGAACACTGACTTTTTGCAGTGTTAAAGAACTCAGAACAAAGTATAAAGGTGGCGTCTTCTACAAAGGTTCAAGTGGTTAAATGTTCTTTGATCATTTATATTAGTTTTACATCAAATGTAAAACTATATTCTCTATAAAATTTGTTCTGTGTTCATATTTTTGGGTGTCTGGAACAGAATAATAGGATTTCTTTATTTATTACGGGGGAAAAGCTTTGGGTATTGCAATATTCAGTTTTTGTCGGACCCTTTTGAACAGATTGGAAGGACCATTATAATTGCACGAACTGTAAAAATCAACGCAAAAAAACGTGCTTTGATTTTCACGACAAAAGAAAGCAGCGAATGCCCGCACATTGATAGAAAAAGGTGAAAAGTGAATTGTGAGTGAATTATATTTATATAGCGCTTTTCTCTAATGACTCAAAGCACTTTTACATAGTGAAACCCAATGACTACGTTACATTTTCAAACCAGTGTGGGTGACACTGGGAGCAGGTGGGTAAAGTGTCTTGCCCAAGGACACAACGGCAGTGACTAGGTTGGCAGAAGCGGGGATCGAACCTGGAACCCTCAAGTTGCTGGCACGGCCACTCTACCGACCGAGCTATACCGCCCCACAAACATAAACATTACATAATTCAAGAAAGAACTCTTCAACAAAGGTTCAAGTGATTAAATGTTCTTTTATCCATTTCTTTAGTCATTTATATTCGTTTTACATCAAATGTAAAACTATATTCTCTATAAAATGTGCTTTGTGTTCATATTTTTGGGTGTCTGGAACAGAATAATAGGATTTATTTATTTATTACGGGGAAAATAGCTTTGGGTATTGCAATATTCAGTTTTTGTTGGACCTCGTAGTGCCCAAGACCAGACTTAAAACCAGGAGAGACAGGGCCTTTTCCGTGGTCGGCCCTAAGCTCTGGAACACTCTGCCCCTCCATGTTCGAACTGCTCCCACAGTGGAGTGTTTTAAATCTCGTCTTAAGACCCACTTTTATTCTCTGGCTTTTAACACTATGTGAGTTGTGTGGTCCTCTGTTTTCGTCTGTGTTTGTAAAATTTTGATTTCTATTTACTGTTTTAATTGGTTTTACCCTTTAATATCGTTTTTAATCATATTTATTTTATATTGTTTTTATATTGGTTTTATATGTTTTTTATTTTATTTTATTCAGTCATTGGTGGAGCTAAGGATAATATTTGAATATTGTTTTTAATATTGTTGTGCAGCACTTTGGAAACATTTTCTTGTTTAAATGTGCTATATAAATAAAGTGGATTGGATTGGATTGGATTGGACCCTTTGGAACAGATTACAAACAAAAACCAAGGTACCACTGTATGTCATTGGCAAGAGGACCATTATAATTGCACAAACTCTAAAAAAACTAGGCAAAAATGTGCTGTAACATGAGTCAACCACGCTAAATGGCAAATGTTTTGTCGTCATTCGACGCCTCTACACACACGAAGCGGATGCATGGTTGGATGACCGGTACAGATCTCAGACCTTTTTATCAGCACCGAGCATCGTTGTCGGAAGCTGCCTGTGAGGAGCTAAATGGAGACAGGGTGTGGTAGCCTGAATAAAGCAAAGGGATTTAAAGAGCGCCTGCTTGGAGCGGCCAAAAGGCCCTGGCCTTAGGTGGGATAATTTTAGTCAAGGTTAGTATGTGGTGTAATAGACAGTGTTAGGAATAACGCAGTTATTAACGCCGTTGCTTTTTTTGATGTAACGTGGCACACTGCATTTGAGGTGGTTGTCTGTCAACAACAAGAGAGCTTCAGAATCCTAGCAAGTTCACTTCAGGAAGTATCTTTTTACTCGTGCAAGTAACAGCCACCATACACACACACACAATTACGACTACTACTACTACTACTGGGGGCGGGAAAAATTCAATGAAGTAGGGCTGGGCGATATATCGATGTACTCGATATATCGCGGGTTTGTCTCTGTGCGATATAGAAAATGACTATATCGTGATATATGAGTATACGTTCTCACGCAGTTGCTTTTAGCTGCGGGCATTACACTGCATGTGTTTCCCACTCTTTCTTGTCTCTCCTTCTCACAGAGACGTAAAACAAGTGCACCTTCTTACACACATGGCAGTGTTTCCCACACATTCATTTATTTGTGGCGGCCCGCCACGAAAGAATTAAGGCCGCCACAAAAAAAAATATATATATATTTTTTTGGTCCTGTCCAGCTTCTCAGGCAAATCATATAGTTGATGTAGATGCCCATATCGGCTGTTCAGATTTACTTTACAAAAGAGAAGTGTAGGATCAAGATTTTTGGAGCTCTTTGTTCAGTGGATCAGATGTTTGATGAAGCTTTGTGTCTATCTACCACCACTACTGTTTTCTGTTTATTTGTTACTGACTGTGGCAGGACACCTCTGCCTCTGTTTCACTTTATGTTGCTGGTAAATAATATGGTTGTAGTAGTAGGCTAAAGTTCAATTATTTAGTATGTACTAATTAAAGGGGCAGAGCTTTAAGAGACATTTTAGCTTTTATATTTTTATAAGATATCTTTTTTGTAAGAACCACAATTAATAAATATATTTCAGTGAATAACTTATTGTTCAAATCTGTATATAAATATGTACATAAAGTGTTGTAATTATATTGTAAAATGGATGGATGGATGGACGTTTAAAACAAAACTGTTATTATTAATTAGTAAGTATACATTTTTTGAGCCTTTTTAGAGAAAATCATATCATTGTAGTAAATTATGCAAATTACTTGATGATGTCATGGCGACCACGCCCATAGCCACGGCCCCACCGCCACAGGTATCTTGGCAGTTTATGGGAAACACTGCATGGTAACGTTAGATGTGATGCTAACGGCGCGGTGCGGGTGGTAATACGAGAGAGAGAAGGTGCGAATCTGGTAACAAATGGAGGAAGAATTAATTCCCAAGAAAAACAGCACGGGGTCCATCGTCCGGCGGTGGTTTGGCTTCAAGCGGGAATATGTTGAACATTTATGCGGCAAAAGCGTTGCTACAAAAAGTAGCAGCACTGCTAATGTAGCATGACTTGAAAAGTCACCCGCTAGAGAATGAAGAGTGCTTGAAACTCCGCATGTCAACATCTCCGGCCGGTGCCACACCAACAAAATGCCGAAGCAACTATTTCCACATCAACACCGTATGAAAAAAAAAATCAACAACAGAAGGAGATAACGTCCGCAGGAACCTACCACATAGTGAAGGACATACACTACTTGATTTCCTATTATGCAGCTCATATTTATTTGACACTTATTGAAATATATTGTGTGACATCATGCACAAAAGTGCACTTTATTTGTTTTTAACTATTGTAGTTCTGTACAAGAAGTACACTTTAATTTAGTGTTGTTTTGATAAGTCATCTTGGTGACATCATTCACAAAAGTGTACTTATAGCTTGTTTTAAAGGCCTACTGAAAGCCACTACTACCGACCACGCAGTCTGATAGTTTATATATCAATGATGAAATCTTAACATTGCAACACATGCCAATACGGCCGGGTTAGATTAGTAAAGTGCAATTTTAAATTTCCCGCGAAATATTCTGCTGAAAACGTCTCGGTATGATGACGTATGCGCGTGACGTCACGGATTGTGCGGACATATTGGGACACCATTGTGGCCAGCTATTAAGTCGTCTGTTTTCATCGCAAAATTCCACAGTATTCTGGACATCTGTGTTGGTGAATCTTTTGCAATTTGTTTCATGAACAATAAAGACAGCAAAGAAGAACGCTGTAGGTGGGATCGGTGTATTAGCGGCTGGCTGCAGCAACACAACCAGGAGGACTTTGAGTTGGATAGCAGACACGCTACCGTGAGTACGCAGCTTTGGCTTCCAAAGTATTGATCGCTTGCCCGTACGTGCGTGCCGCTATGTGCATGTCACGTACGTAACTTTGGGGAAATATATGGGCTGTATGAACTTTGCGGAGGTGAACGGTACTTTGGGCTGTGGAATTGAGTGTGTTGTGCGGGTGTTTGAGTTGTATTGGCGGGTTATATGGTTATAATAGAGTATATATATGTCTTGTGTTTATTTACTGTTTTAGTCATTCCCAACTGAATATCAGGTCCCACCCGCCTCTCACAGCATCTTCCCTATCTGAATCGCTTCCACTGCCCTCTAATCCTTCACTCTCACTTTCCTCATCCACGAATCTTTCATCCTCGCTCAAATTAATGGGGTAATCGTCGCTTTCTCGGTCCGAATCGCTCTCGCTGCTTGTGGCCATGATTGTAAACAATGTGCAGATGTGAGGCGCTCCACAACCTGTGACGTCACGCTACTTCCGGTACAGGCAAGGCTTTTTTATCAGCGACCAAAAGTTGCGAACTTTATCGTCGATGTTCTCTACTAAATCCTTTCAGCAAAAATATGGCAATATCGCGAAATCAATCAATCAATCAATCAATCAATCAATCAATCAATCAATGTTTATTTATATAGCCCTAAATCACAAGTGTCTCAAAGGGCTGTACAAGCCACAACGACATCCTCGGTACAGAGCCCAAATGATCAAGTATGACACATAGAATGGACCTGCTATCCCCGTTTAAATAAGAACATTTCATTTCAGTAGGCCTTTAAAATGTCTCTGACGATCTTGCACTTTCTGTTTTGGAAATGACATAAATGTTTGTGCCACTGCTTAATTGTTTAATAAATACAGTTTTGGTAAATTGACTTAGTTGTGATTTCCCTCTCTGCATGAAAGTTTAAAATGAGCATATATTAATGCAGTATGAAGAAGAATGTTTTAATGTAGACACATAGAATCATCATACTGCTGTGATTTTATGCATCAAGTGTTCATTCAAGGCTAAGGCAAAATATCGAGATATATATCGTGTATCGTGACTTGGCCTAAAAATATCGAGATATTAATAAAAGGCCATATCGCCCAGCCCTACAATGAAGTGATAATCATGTAACTCTACAATACGCTGTTTGAGGACACGAAGAGACACAGCCATTGACGCATGTTTAATTGCTTGATTGACCAGATTGAACAGGTACTGTCGTCAGCAACATCTAACCGCGGACTACCAATGCTGAGCTAATACAGCCAATGAGCGCGCCCTCGCTGACGTTCAACGTCACTTGGCAACAGGCTTCGCCTTTCGAAGGCACAAGCTCACGCACACCGCTCTCATGAAACATCTCTGAACTGCATTGCTTGGATTTTACTGACGTCATGTCCGGCTCATGTCAAAACGCGGGGTGGTCAAGCCAGCTCTTTTGTCAACGGGCCGTTTAGCCTTTCTCGGAGAAAAAAATGCCCTTTGCTTGCGTTGTTTTTGGCTGTACGAAGCGTTCAAATCGCAAAAATGATAAGCGTTTCTTCAGAGTTCCCCGAGAGGAAAAGAGCGGAAGAGTGCAAGATTTTACGAAACGCCGATGAGAAAGGGAGCAGAGTCGAAGAATGCATGAGTTTGCAGTGATAACTTTGTTAAAGGTTTGTTTGATGTACCGTATTTTTCGGAGTATAGGTCGCTCCGGGGTATAAGTCGGCCAAAAATGCATAATAAAGAAGGAAAAAAACACATAAGTCGCACTGGAGTATAAGTCGCATTTTTTGGGGAAATTTATTTGATAAAACCCAACACCAAGAATAGACATTTGAAAGGCAATTTTAAATAAATAAAGAATAGTGAACAACAGGCTGAATAAGTGTACGTTATATGAGGCATAAATAACCAACTGAGAACGTGCCTGGTATGTTAACGTAACATATTATGGTAAGAGTCATTCAAATAACTATAACATATACACTACTGTTCAAAAGTTTGGGGTCACATTGAAATGTCCTTATTTTTGAAGGAAAAGCACTGTACTTTTCAATGAAGGTAACTTTAAACTAGTCTTAACTTTAAAGAAATACACTCTATACATTGCTAATGTGGTAAATGAATATTCTAGCTGCAAATGTCTGGTTTTTGTTGCAATATCTACATAGGTGTATAGAGGCCCATTTCCAGGATCTATCACTCCAGTGTTCTAATGGTACAATGTGTTTGCTCATTGGCTCAGAAGGCTAATTGATGATTAGAAAACCCTTGTGCAATCATGTTCACACATCTGAAAACAGTTTAGCTCGTTACAGAAGCTACAAAACTGACCTTCCTCTGAGCAGATTGAGTTTCTGGAGCATCACATTTGTGGGGTCAATTAAACGCTCAAAATGGCCAGAAAAAGAGAACTTTCATCTGAAACTCGACAGTCTATTCTTGTTCTTAGAAATGAAGGCTATTCCACAAAATTGTTTGGGTGACCCCAAACTTTTGAACGGTAGTGTAGAACATGCTATACGTTTACCAAACAATCTGTGACTCCTAATCGCTAAATCCCATGAAATCTTATACGTCTAGTCTCTTACGTGAATGAGCTAAATAATATTATTTGATATTTTACGGTAATAATTTCACACATAAGTCGCTCCTGAGTATAAGTCGCACCCCCGGCCAAACTATGAAAAAAACTGCGACTTATAGTCCGAAAAATACGGTACTTTTAACGTACGTTCTATTATTTCCTTTTGAAATATTATCTTTATATTATTTGTATTTCTTAAACACGTTTGCTACGAGTGTTTCGAAAAGCACCAACTCGGCGAGTCTAAATAAAAGACAGAAAATGTGAGCAAAACCTAAAAAAGTTAAGACCTCCATGCTATTCCAAGTTTGTTGTTTTGTCGTGTAGAATGGCGAATAGTTTGGTATGTCTGGGAACGCGACCGACATTTAATCCTTGATATCACTCGACAAATCGTTTTTTGATTAAGTATAATGATGTAGTCCATTGTATAGTTTGATTTTTTTGCTCATATCTGCTTTTTGTGGACAATTGATTGACCACCACTGGTCTACACTTCCGGTAAGAAGTCACGTGCAAGCAATACGCCAGATATTTGAAAGAAAATGACATTGATTAACCCTTGTGTAATGTTCATATTGTTGTTACTCAGCCAGCGTTTGTGGGTCTGATGGACCCGTTGCATTTGGTGGCTTTTAATGCCTCACAATCAAACACTTTTATGTTAAAATACTGAACAGATGATACCTTATCCCAATAAACATCTATTCAGTATTTTAACATAAAAGTGTTTGATTGTGAGGCATTAAAAGCCACAATATGTAACGGGTCCGTCAGACCCACAAACGCTGGCTGAGTAACAACAATATGAACGTTGCATGGAAAATTTCTCTGCCAGTTTGTGCATCCCACAGGGATTCTTCTTTTGTGTTTCTGCACCTGCGGTTCCCACACAAGGTTGCAACATTGTTTGTCAACACTGTCTGCTCTCTTTTTTTCGCACATTTTACCCTCTGATGTTCTGTGTACCTACACTCTGTCCTCCTCCTGTCTAGGCCTGCTGTGTGTGTGTGTGTGTGTGTGTGTGTGTGTGGTACACAGAACATCAATTTCCACGCTTCTATTAGCCCGGGGTCCAGTGGACCCGGACATCTTATATGTAATAGAAATGTGTAGGGGAGGTGTATGGTGTGTGGTCATTAAATATGTATTCTGATATATGTTCTTCACAGAAAATGAGCCAAAGTCAGTTAGTATCAGTTTGGAAAATTAATTAATTGTATCATTTTTCTTTTAATAAAAAATGAAAACGGGTCCCACAGACCCGGACACCACACAAGGGTTAAAGAGGAATTTCCCTTAGTAATTGGATTACTGTTTTTGGAGAGTAACGAGTAACTGTAATAAATTACTTTTGATAAGTAGTTTTCCCAACACTGATAATACATCTCCACAGTTATAATCTATACCAGTTATTCCCAACTACTGCGTCACAGCACAATAGAGTGCTGTGAGAGATGTTCTGGTGTGTCGCCGAAAAAATTGCTACATTTCATGACTAAATATTTACTACTAGGGATGTATATCGTTAGGATTTCATCCATACCAATATCAATATCGATATTGGTATTCATCGCTACTCCTATCGGTGTAATTGGTGTAAATAAAAGGGAAACAAATCACTTTTTTATTACCATTTTAGTTAGCGCAAAAGGCTGTACACCAGCAACATCATGTAACATCTCACAGCAGGGAAGTGTTTTATCAACACCTGTTTTTAACACATCTTGTAAAGACCCCACAGATCCATCGCTGTGTTTCTATTAATTACAATTACACTCAGCTGTAAATAATATTTATGCATGGCATACCTTTTGCGTGATACATCCTATGAAATATATCATATAAATAGATACAATGAATTAGCATGTTAGGTGGGTGTGCATTTAAGCAAGGTGTGTTTTGATGCCAGGCAAACGCAATGGAGTGATGTTAGACGGCAACTACACACCTGTCAGCAGGTTATTATCATATTACTTCCATTTTTCACTTTTTTGAGTGGATTAATATTGGCCTGTTGATTACTAAATCACTAGGAGGACGGTTGATGAGTAAAGCCTGTTCACTTCAAACTGACACTCTTACAGCAGGGAAGGGATTCATATAGCCCGGGGGTCAGCAACCCGCGGCTCTGGAGCGGCGCCCTGGTGGCTCCGTGGAGCTTTTTCAAAAATGTATGGAAATGGAAAATAAATGTGGTGAAAAATATTTTTTTGGTTGTAATATGGTTTCTGTAGGAGGACAAACACGACACAAACCTTCCTAAATGTTAGAAAGTCCACTGTTTAATATGTTTGTGTTTATGCTTCACTGATGAGAGTATTTGGCGAGCGCCGTTTTGTCCTACTAATTTAAGCGACCCTTGAACTCACCATTGTGTGGACTGTGACTCAAACGTTTGTTTTAATGTACAACTTTCTCCGACGCTGCCACAGAAAGACGTGTTTTATGCCACTCCTTCTTTGTCTCATTTTGTCCACCAAATGTTTTATACTGTGCGTGAATGCACAAAGGTGAGCTTTGTTGATGTTATTGACTTGTTATGGAGTGCTAATCAGGCATATTTGGTCACTGCATGACTGCAAGCTAATCGATGCTAACATGCTATTTAGGCTAGCTCTATGTACATATTACATCATCATGCCTCATTTGTAGGTATATTTGAGCTAATTTAATTTCCTTTACTTATGTCCTCTGTGTATATAGTTTATTTTTCCATGTGTCATGACACAATATCTGTATGTAATATTGGCTGCATTTCTGATAGTTGTTTGTGTGCAATGTTGTTCCAGACCACAGCAAATTTTAGCCAGCTTCCATTTGAAGAAGCCATTTCCTTTAACTTGGACACAAAAATCTAGACCTTTGGCCACTCTAAGACAGTAATTTCCAGGCGTTATCTCACCCTCTGAGAAGTTTTACTAATGTTTTCCAATGTTGTAAAAATGTGTCGAACAAATATTAAATTTCAACATTTCTGTCAACGAAGATTTGCGTCAGCTAACGACACACAGTCATTTTGATAGTAGGCTAATATAGCTAATTAGCCACTTACATCATGTGTTGCCATCATTATAACCCTTACATAAGTCTTTTAATTTTTTGCGGCTCCAGACAGATTACTTTTTTGTATTTTTTGTCCAATATGGCTCTTTCAACATTTTGGGTTGCCGACCCCTGATATAGCCCAATTCCTGAGTGGGGGGTTACGTTAATCATTTTGCAATGCCGTCTGCTGGAAATTATGGAAAGCGTTGGTCTACATAGCAACTGATGCTGTGGTCAAAATTGGAATTGCCACAAAAAGACATTTTAAGATATTAAACACTACTGCCATCTGGTGGCTTACGTGGATAGCGCACCCCCCCAAATCGTCACGTTTCATGTATCAGGTAAACTGCGATGAATGGGGCCATGTGAATTTTAGCGTGTGTGACTTTGAGAGACTTTTGAGGAGGCAATATTGTTGTCACCACCGTTTGTGTGGGGTTGCTTCCTTATTTGTGATTATTCTTCGCTGATTATTACATCATAGACCCGTGTCTTTTTTTATGCGCAGCAGAGGCACTTAAAGGGAATGTGACAGCCTGCGCATGTCATAATCATGACGGTCAGCTGGATTAAAAAAATTGCCGGACAATTTTTCCAGAATCTGAACAGTCCTCGGGAACTGACCCAATTAGGAACCGGTACCAGGTATATATCCCTATTCATTGCAAATGTGTTCTCAATGCCAACGATGTACCGTGACTAGCAGAACAATTATATGGTCTTCCACTAACCCGCATAGTCACCTGTTGCCATTTATACAACATTTTCAATTGGTGGTGTTAATTTTTCTAATGTTGAATATGTGCCTTGACTTTAAAGGCCTACTGAAAGCCACTACTACTGACCAGGCAGTCTGATAGTTTATATATCAATGATGAAATCTTAACATTGCAACACATGCCCATACGGCCGGGTTACCTTATAAAGTGCAATTTTAAATTTCCCGCTAAACTTCCGGTTGAAAACGTCTTTGGATGATGACGTATGCGCGTGACGTAACCAGTGAAACAGAAGTACCCCATTGAAGCCAATACAAAATAGCTCTGTTTTCATCTCATAATTCCACAGTATTCTGGACATCTGTGTTGGTGAATATTTTGCAATTTGTTTAATGAACAATGAAGACTGCAAAGAAGAAAGTTGTAGGTGGGATCGGTGTATTAGCGGCGGACTACAGCAACACAACCAGGAAGACTTTGACTCGGATAGCAGACGCGCTAGCCGACGCTAGCCACCGACCGCACGGATGATCGTGGTGAAGTCCTTCGTCCTTCCGTCGATCGCTGGAACGCAGGTGAGCACGGGTGTTGATGAGCAGATGAGGGCTGGCTGGCGCAGGTGGAGCGCTAATGTTTTTTCATAGCTCTGTGAGGTCCCGTTATACTAAGTTAGCTTCAATGGCGTCGTTAGCAACAGCATTTTTAAGCTTCGCCAAGCTGGAAAGCATTAACCGTGTATTTACATGTCCCTGGTTTAATAGTATTGTTGATCTTCTGTCTATCCTTCCAGTCAGGGATTTATTTATTTTGTTTCTATATGCAGTTAAGCACGATGCTATCACGTTAGCTGCGTAGCTAAGTTAGCTTCAATGGCGTCGTTAGCAACAGCATTTTTAAGCTTCGCCAGGCTGGAAAGCATTAACCGTGTATTTACATGTCCATGGTTTAATAGTATTGTTGATCTTCTGTCTATCCTTCCAGTCAGGGATTTATTTATTTTGTTTCTATATGCAGTTAAGCACGATGCTATCACGTTAGCTCCGTAGCTAAGGTGTTTCGTCGATGTATTGTCGTGGAGATAAAAGTCACTGTGAATGTCCATTTCGCGTTCTCGACTCTCATTTTCAAGAGGATATAGTATCCGAGGTGGTTTAAAATACAAATCCGTGATCCACAATAGAAAAAGGAGAAAGTGTGGAATCCAATGAGCCAGCTTGTACCTAAGTTATGGTCAGAGCGAAAAAAGATATGTCTTGCACTGCATTCTAGTCCTTAACTCTAACGTTCCTCATCCACGAATCTTTCATCCTCGTTCAAATTAATGGGGTAATCGTCGCTTTCTCGGTCCGAATCGCTCTAGCTGCATTGAAAACAATAGGAAAATATGAGGAGGCTATCAACTGACTACGTCACGCTACTTCCGGTAGGGGCAAGGCTTTTTTTTATCAGATACCAAAAGTTGCGATCTTTATCGTCGTTGTTCTCTACTAAATCCTTTCAGCAAAAATATGGCAATATCGCGAAATGATCAAGTATGACACATAGAATGGATCTGCTATCCCCGTTTAAATAAAACAATTTCATTTCAGTAGGCCTTTAAGGTTGGGAAACTCTGATCTATATTATGGCTAAATGTCCACAGAATATCTAAATATATCAATAATTCATACATATCAGTGGCCTTGTGGTTAGAGTGTCCGCCCTGAGAAAATGGGACCCATTACCTCCCTGCTTGACACTCAGCATCAAGGGTTGGAATTGGGGGTTAAATCACCAGAAACGATTGCCGGGCGCGGCCACCGCTGCTGCTCACTGCTCCCCTCACCTCCCAGGGGGTGATCAAGAGTGATAGGTCAAATGCAGAGGATAATTTCACCACACCTAGTGTGTGTGTGTGACAATCATTGGTACTTTAACTTTTTAATAATTATGTGATTACTGAGATTGTGAGCTGTGTCTGCATCTGTATACGGAAAAGCAATCATCTGGCAGGGATGATGACAAGAAAACACTTATTAATCCGTGAATTATTTATATGCCCAGTGAATACTGCTCAGAGCCCCTTTATGTAGTATATTTGTAAGGTACAGTATAGGGCAGACCTGGGCAAAATGCGGCCCAGTAAGATTTTCAATCCACGTTCTACATCATTTTTTTAGACCTTTAACATCAAAACTGTAGCCGCCATTATGATGTGCAGTGCTGTTTTTAAATTACCGTAAATCTTGAACTATAGAAAGTATTTTAATGGTTGAAATATGAGCTTTTGAGTGTTATACGAGTTATTACAGTAATCTACGTCACAGCAGCTCAGACGAGG
Organism: Entelurus aequoreus; assembly: GCF_033978785.1. Classification (NCBI taxonomy): domain Eukaryota; kingdom Metazoa; phylum Chordata; class Actinopteri; order Syngnathiformes; family Syngnathidae; genus Entelurus; species Entelurus aequoreus. Next base: position 31,514,911 of record NC_084755.1, read on the forward strand.
AACAAAGCAGAGTGGGCAGGGTTTGTTTTCAGAGCAGCCAGCCCGAAACGCATGTGTCTGGAACAGATGCGGAAGCAAATTTTTACAACCAATTTCTGCATAAAAGTGATCATTTATCATATTGTTGGTGTTTATTACCCTTTGCATTCATATTTTGCTGTTTGTTACATTTGTGTAGTGTTTTGCTTGATTGTAAAAGATGGTCTGAGAAGTAAAAGAGGGGTGATGTTCATGTGTTGTTAATATTCAGTGTTTTACTGTTCTTAGTTAATATTGTAAATCTCACTTTCTTTATTTTAATGTACATTTTGGGTGTCCCATTCAGTAAAAAACTGTAAAATTCCATACCGTTTTTTTGAGGTGGTCTGTCATAACTTTTTTAGAACTCTATCGGACATTGTGACTTTTGGTATTAGTGTTTCTGGAAAAAAAGGGACCCAAACACACATAGTGTACAGCAGATTTTTACAGCTAAATGTGTATATAGCATTTATACACACATTGGCCCCGCAGACACATTTTTTCTCTCAATGTCAAATTATTTTCCCAGCTCTGGTGTAGGGATTGCTATGATGAGCTGTGATATATTAACCAGCATCCTTAGAACATTTCTATTGAATTTCTGGGTTAAAAACTCTACATTACAGTAGAAGAACCTCACTTGAAATGCCTCTAAGGTAGAATTCGGAATTCAACCATGATATTCGTGAACATGCTCCTAAGGACAATCGGAAGTTCAGTTTGAACGAACCATCGCAGATGCACCAGTCCCACCAAAGAATATTAAAAAGAGAACGTAACAGAAGAAAAATACCCATACATTTATGAGAAGATCATTTAAAAATGACATAACACGTTAACACGCGCAATTATCATGTATAAACGCAGATTAATCGCGCAATTTGTTCGGAGCGCACTTGCTCCGGATGGTTAACTGAAAGGCGGCGTGGGTTTCGTTATACTGTCAGTGATCGGGTCCATGCATGCGTCATAGGTGCAAAGATGAGTGCGCAGAATGCGAATGGTGTGCTCACCATCAAATTTGACCTAAAATTTTTAGCAATGGAAAGAAAAACATGTGCATTCATGTAAAGTACTTAAAAAACAATGATAATAACATTGCATTTGTGTCCAAACATTGCTGTTTTTTTAAGTTAATTTAAACCAGGGGTCACCAACGCGGTGCCCGCGGGCACCAGGTAGCCCGTAAGGACCAGATGAGTAGCCCGCTGGCCTGTTGTAAAAATAGCTCAAATAGCAGCACTTACTAGTGAGCTGCCTCTATTTTTTTAATTGTATTTATTTACTAGCAAGCTGGACTCGCTTTGCTCGACATTTTTAATTCTAAGAGAGACAAAACTCAAATAGAATTTGAAAATCCAAGAAAATATTTTAAAGACTTCACTAACTGACAAAGAAACAGATAACCGATTTGGTGTCCAGTTCAAAGTGTGACATGATTTATTAAAAAAATTGAGAGTTGACTTTTGTACTTTACATGAGTTATTATTTGTACAAACATGGTGCAAAGTAATTCATGATTTGTTAAAAAATGTTAGTGGCTAGCTAGTTAAAATGGGATATTGTGATTTCACAAGACTGTCTTAGAAGTGATCATTTGAAAATGTTCAATTTGAAAAATGTGCACTTAGAGAAAATATAAAAATAAAGTGTTGCATATTAATATTTATCTGTTTCTATATATATTTATTGTGAGAAATCATTAAGACGATCAGTGTTGCCACAAAGATAAATATAATTAATTATTAATAATAACATAGAGTTAAAGGTAAATTGAGCAAATTGGCTATTTCTGGCAATTTATTTAAGTGTGTATCAAACTGGTAGCCCTTCGCATTAATCAGTACCCAAGAAGTAGCTCTTGGTTTCAAAAAGGTTGGTGACCCCTGATTTAAACTATACAAAATATTAACAACCTGGGATTAATCATGATTAATCCATACTCGATAATACGATTATAAATATATATATATATTTTTTTTTTAATTAATCGATTAATTATAATTTTCCTGAGGGAACTCTCCTGAATGAATCAATAAAGTATTATCTATCCATCTATCTAATAGCACAACTTGTTATATCAATCAATCAATCAATGTTTATTTATATAGCCCTAAATCACAAGTGTCTCAAAGGGCTGCACAAGCCACAACGACATTTATACAAAAATATGCTAGAGCACTTTGTTGCTTGTACATTTGACACTTACTTACTTTTACAAATGCAGGCTACAATGTTAGAGTACCTACAAATTGCCTCTAAAGGTAACAAATGTTACCAAAAGATGATGTAAGTGATTTACTGCAAATTATGTTGAAATTAACCTCTATCAAAACAACCTTAGAAGCTGTCAGACATGAATCAGTTGCCTTTAGAGTACAAAGAAAGGTTTTAACTACTCGCACATGATCAACACATAGGAAGCATTTAGAGGCCAGTTAGGCTAACATTTGAATATATTTGCACGTATTTTTTTAATCGATTCTTAACATTTTGAACAAAAAACTGGACTTGCTTACTTTGGTTATTAATTTGTAATGGGTGCTTAGGAAAATATATATTCTATGTAGGGCTGTCAAACGGTTAAAATATTTAATCGCGATTAATCACATTTGTTCATAGTTAACTCAAAATTAAATGCAATTTATCACAGATATACATCATTTTTCATCATTAATTCTATACTAACCGCACAGTGCAGAAACCACGATTACAACCGGATGAAAAAAATTCTGCTGCATTAAGTTTGTGCTTTTGTGTAAATAAAGTGAGTTTGATAAACATACCTGTATGAAGGTGTGGTATCAGCTGACACACAAAGGCAGGAGTGTGGCTTCAGTGCATGAACAGGGTAGCTTTATAGCAAGGGGGAAGCACTGTGTGTGTGTGTGTGTGTGTGTGTGTGTGTGTGTGTGTGTGTGTGTGTGTGTGTGTGTGTGTGTGTGTGTGTGTGTGTGTGTGTGTGTGTGTGTGTGTGTGTGTGTGTGTGTGTGTGTGTGTGTGTGTGTGTGTGTGTGTGTGTGCGCGCTCTATGGATGACTCTGTGCACATGCATGCGATGGCTATGATGGTGTTTTTGAATATACTGTTCAAAAATAACTGTGAGCATGTGTGCAAACCTGCAGGTGTGCGTCTGTGTTCAGGGCCGGCAGCCACGGGCGGATTAGGCGGCCGCAAGATGAGCACCCCGCGGGATTAAGGGGAACAGTGGTCTGACCTCACCGGACAAATGGAGGCTCGTGGCACAGGTGGAGAGAGAATGACTAAAAGAAGGAGAGAGAGAGTGAGAGGGGACACAAAGCTGGCAGAGAGGCATTAGTGCAGGCAGGAGGGGACCATTTATAAATACAGTCTGCAGTTCAGTCAGGTCAAAAGTCTCGGGTCAACGTTGACATTTTATACAGTTGTTTTCATACATTCATCATGGGCATGAATGCATGGAATTTTAAAAACGAAAATTGGGTGCACAAGCATGCATTTTTATGATTTTCTCAAATTTACAAAAGGTCCTGAGTTATACATTCAGGCTGAAATATATACAAACCCCGTTTCCATATGAGTTGGGAAATTGTGTTAGATGTAAATATAAACGGAATACAATGATTTGCAAATCATTTTTAACCCATATTCAATTGAATGCACTACAAAGACAAGATATTTGATGTTCAAACTCATAAACTTTATTTATTTTTTGCAAATAATAATTAACTTAGAATTTCATGGCTGCAACACGTGCCAAAGTAGTTGGGAAAGGGCATGTTCACCACTGTGTTACATGGCCTTTCCTTTTAACAACACTCAGTAAACGTTTGGCAACCGAGGAGACACATTTTTTAAGCTTCTCAGGTGGAATTCTTTCCCATTCTTGCTTGATGTACAGCTTAAGTTGTTCAACAGTCCGGGGGTCTCCGTTGTGCTATTTTAGGCTTCATAATGCGCCACACATTTTCAATGGGAGACAGGTCTGGACTACAGGCAGGCCAGTCTAGTACCCGCACTCTTTTACTATGAAGCCACGTTGATGTAACACATGGCTTGGCATTGTCTTGCTGAAATAAGCAGGGGCGTCCATGGTAACGTTGCTTGGATGGCAACATATGTTGCTCCAAAACCTGTATGTACCTTTCAGCATTAATGGCGCCTTCACAGATGTGTAAGTTACCCATGTCTTGGGCACTAATACACCCCCATACCATCACACATGCTGGCTTTTCAACTTTGCGCCTATAACAAATTTCGGATGGTTCTTTTCCTCTTTGGTCCGGAGGACACGACGTCCACAGTTTCCAAAAACAATTTGAAATGTGGACTCGTCAGACCACAGAACACTTTTCCACTTTGTATCAGTCCATCTTAGATGAGCTCAGGCCAAGCGAAGCCGACGGCGTTTCTGGGTGTTGTTGATGAACGGTTTTCTCCTTGCATAGGAGAGTTTTAACTTGCACTTACAGATGTAGCGACCAACTGTAGTTACTGACAGTGGGTTTCTGAAGTGTTCCTGAGCCCATGTGGTGATATCCTTTACACACTGATCTCCCTTGTTGATGCAGTACAGCCTGAGGGATCGAAGGTCACGGGCTTAGCTGCTTACGTGCAGTGATTTCTCCAGATTCTCTGAACCCTTTGATGATATTACAGACCGTAGATGGTGAAATCCCTAAATTCCTTGCAATAGCTGCTTGAGAAAGGTTTTTCTTAAACCGTTCAACAATTTGCTCACGCATTTGTTGACAAAGTGGTGACCCTCGCCCCATCCTTGTTTGTGAATGACTGAGCATTTCATGGAATCTACTTTTATACCCAATCATGGCACCCACCTGTTCCCAATTAGCCTGTTCACCTGTGGGATGTACCAAATAAGTGTTTGATGAGCATTCCTCAACTTTATTAGTATTTATTGCCACCTTTCTTAACTTTTTTGTCACGTGTTGTTGGCATCAAATTCTAAAGTTAATGATTATTTGTAAAAAAAAAAAAAAGTTTATCAGTTTGAACATAAAATATGTTGTTTTTGTAGCATATTCAACTGAATATGGGTTGAAAATTATTTGCAAATCATTGTATTCCGTTTATATTTACATCTAACACAATTTCCCAACTCATGTGGAAACAGGGTTTGTACTTTAAACAGTCAGGTGATCAGATCTCAAAAAAATCTGATTTGGTCTACTTTGCCTTGCAGTGTAAACGTAGACTTTGACCTCCAGGTCTAGGGTTCGCCTTCCTTTAGTCTCTGGCCGATAAATCGTTGACTTCAAACTTTCCTTCTTCCTTTCTTTTCTTCTTCCTTCTTGTCAGGTTCAAACACCTAACTATCTATTAAACAAAACAAGAAGCAAGGAATCACGCAGAGATAGAGTTCAATTTTGCCCATGAGGAGAAACGTATTGGGCTGCACACTCAGTTAGTTTCACCCCACGCTCTAAAGTACAGCCCCACGCGCTCCTCTATTTATTCGGGAGTTCCCTAGTTAACATCACTGAGGCTGCTTCTGAAGGGAGGGGTATTCAAGCAGCCCCAGTAGACACAATACGTGATTATTCAGAATGGAAATTAGCTGACACTCGTGATTTCGCCTTGTCTCTGTTTTGTCTGCGTTGAGGTACTCGAAGTCCGTCCTTGGCTGTCAGCAGGCACGGTCTGGAAACAAACTGCTGCTGTGAGACAACTCGCAATGGAAGATTACAAGTTGTGTGCCTTTGCACAGACAGAAAAGTACAACTTGAGCACAACGGATAATAACTATAGCAACGGCCTTTAAGCATAAGAGTTGTGTAATAACTTATACATAATTATTCTAACATTTCTTCAAATATTCTTGGTGTTAACTGGATCAGCCTTCACTCTTTCTCTCTCAACCTCTCTTTCACTTTTTTATTTGGTTTTGGCATGTTGATGTTTTCTCTCTGAACTCTACAATTACAGATAGAAACCAGCATTAAATTAAAAAAAACATGCTTATTTGCTTTGAATAGATTATTTAAAATGATGATTCTTGAAAATAATCACTTAGTTTAAGACTTTGTCAACACATTATTTCAAAATGGTAGGATAAGACTACTTCACATTTCATTATGTCACCCCCAAAATGTTATCATATGTTTTGTTTGTGACAATTCTAGCTAATTTTGACCATAACTAAATAATGCTAGCAAGCATATGGCTAGCAAACACATTTTTGAAGAGTTGTACACTCATGAAAACATATGTTGCATAAAAGCTGAACATGTTTACATAATTGAAGAGAACATGTGTTTGGTAATGAGTTTTTAAATATACACACAGATTTTCAGACATTTATTTAAAAACTATATGATTAAGTTACTTACCATGCAGCCATGAGGGGAAGTAATATAATGTCACTTCCTGGTCAAAAATGTAGGGGTGTGGCTTAAATCTAGAATCAGCCACGCCTCTAAAACTCTCCTGTTTCGGAGTGACATGACTTCTTGAGCACAGTTTTGTAATTTAAAAATTAAACCTACAATAAATCTATGTCTTTCAACCTTGGTATGAATTTAATCATAAATAGTTTTTAAATTACACCACTGAAACAAATCTAAACAAAAATGTTTTAAGTGGTATTTTTATCAATTGAAATTTAGGGGTCACGATTGGGGACAGCTACTTCTCAATAGAAAGTACCCTATTAAATATAATTGTGTATTTATTTATCGTATCACTATCTTAATTAAAGCCCTTGGTTTAAACAAATCATAATATAAAGTAAGTAAAAAGGCATGTTTGAATACTTAAGTATTTTATTAAACCCTTCCGGGACAACCATTCTCACGAATTTCTCCAGATTGAGGACAGCCTGTCGTCACGTCCACTTTTCCTCCATATAAACAGAGTGCCGGCCCAGTCACGTTATAGCATCTACGGCTTTTGGAGCTCAGTGCGCAACTGCACACACAACAAGAAGGAGACTATTACATATGTCTCCGTTATCCATAGGTTTATCTATAACCCATAAAGTAGGCAGGCGCGGAGCTATTGCTCAGCGTCTGTTTATTCCAGCCGGCATGTTAATACACTGACACACAACATCCGGATTCCCATCATGCATTGCTTCAAAACTACAGCAAGTAGTAGAGAGGAGTGTTATGTGTGTGTATATGTGTAAATAAATGAACACTGAAATTCAAGTATTTCGTTTATATATATATATATATATATATATATATATATATATATATATATATATATATATATATATATATATATATATATATATATATACATATATATATATATATATACATATATATATATAAAATTCTAGCTATAAATATACTCCTTCCCCCTTAACCCCGCCCCGCCCACTCCGACCCTGCCCACCACACCCACTGATGTTGGTCGAGAAGGCCTGGCTCTCAGTCTCCGTTCTAAGTCATCAGGTCAGGACTCTGTGCAGGCCAGTCAAGTTCATCCACACCAGACTCTGTCATCCATGTCTTTATGGACTTTGCTTTGTGCACTGGTGCACAGTCATGTGCACCAAACTGTTCCCACAAGGTTCGGAGCATGGAATTGTCCAAAATGTTTTGGTATCCCGGAGCATTGGACTTGGTGATGTATGGCTTAGATACAGCTGCTCGGCCATGGAAACCCATTCCATGAAGCTTTCTGTGTACTGTACGTGGGCTAATTGGAAGATCACTTGAAGTTTGGAGCTCTGTAGCAACTGACCGTGCAGAAAGTCGGCAACCTCTTTGTACTATGCGCTTCAGCATCCGCTGACCCCTCTCTGTCAGTTTACGTGGCCTACCACTTCGTGGCTGAGTTGCTGTTGTTCCCAAACTCTTCCAATTTCCTTTAATAAAGCAGTTGGCTTTGGAATATTTAGGAGCGAGGAAATTTCACGACTGGATTTGTTGCACAGGTGGCATCATATGACAGTTCCACGCTGGAAATCACTGAGCTCCTGAGAGCGGCCCATTCTTTCACAAATGTTTGTAGAAACAGTCTCCATACCTAAGTGCTTGATTTTATACACCTATGGCCGGGCCAAGTGATTAGGACACCTGATTCTGATCATTTGGATGGGTGGCCAAATACTTTTGGCAATGTAGTGTATACATACATACATACATACATACATATATAAAAAAACACATATAAACACGATACAACGTCTGCGTTTTGTTCAGGAGAGAACACACAGAAGCTAATTCAAATAAAATTAGAAGAAATAAATAAGTTTAAGAGATGGTTTGACCAAAAAAAGACTCTTTGAAACTCAGTAAAACTATCCATCCATTTTCTACCGCTTATTCCCTTCGGGGTCGCTGGAGCCTATCTCAGCTACAATCGGCGGAAGGCAGGGTACACCCTGGACAAGTCGCCACCTCATCGCAGGGCCAACACAAATAGACAGACAACATTCACACACACATTCACACACTAGGGCCAATTTAGTGTTGCCAATCAACCTATCCCCAGGTGCATGTCTTTGGAAGTGGGAGGAAGCCGGAGTACCCGGAGGGAACCCACACAGTCACGGGGAGGACATGCAAACTCCACACAGAAAGATCCCGAGCGCAGGAGCGAACCCAGGACCTTCGTATTGTGAGGCAGACGCACTAACCCCTCTACCAGCGTGCTGCCCTCTTTGAAACTCAGTAAAACTAAAATAATGCAATTCGGTAATAGTACAAAAGAAAGTCAAACACAAATACAAATAAACGGACATTGAATAAGTAAAATATACCTAATTTTGAGTGTAATAATAGATGAAAAATTAACTGAAAATCTCATTAAAAAATATACAACATAAAGTGGCAAGAAATACGTCAATAATGAATAAAGCAAAATATCTTCTGGACCACAAATCACTCAATTTTCTGTAGTGCGCACCAGTGTTACCATACCTGAGTTATTGTGTAGAAATAACTACAAAAGTACACTTATTCACTTAGCAAGTGACAACAAAGAAAGATGAGTTAAGAGTAATACATAATGAGTGCTACATACAATGATTACAAATACATTGGAGGCAGACACCACAGTTGACATACTTCACACATGAGTCATCATTCCTCTGTGATTGTTGGTCTTAAGCTAATGAAGACTTTGGCAAAACGAGGGTAATAATTGAATTTTTGGACGTACTTTGTATTTTTTTACGTTTATTGCGCCGTCGGGTGATTGTTAAGAGTGCCTGCAGGTCACAAAACATTGCAGGAATGTAGCAGCAGAGTGCGTCAAATACGGCTGCAAAAGCATACTTTCACAAAATGAAAGCATGTTTTATGGTAAATTTATAAGTTAGAGTATGTTTAGAATTATATATAGACACATTATTTTGTTTTTTTCCATCAGAAAAACCAACGTCACAACGACAGAAAACTAATTTTGTTGTGTTTTTTAAGTGCAATGACAATATAGTTATATTCTATTCTATTGTTCAAGGGAAAACTTGTAAATACGGGGGTTGCCCCTGACTCACAGCCTGGATCTCGGACTATTAGACAAAGGCGGGGTACAGAGGCCTGGTGAGAGGCCATTAGTAAAACCAAGGAAATGGTCATGGACTCCTGTTCTCGGTCAACCTTTATAAAAACCTTCCTAGTTTCTGAAATATGCAAGTGGTGGTCTGCAAAACATTTTAAGATGTGGAACAATATATTCCAGGATGTCTAGCCGTATGATTCCCGCTTGGGGTGTAAGAGGTCCTGGGTTAATTTCTCGAACGAGCCCCCAATTATTTCAACAGGTATATTACAATCAAAGCACCCATTTTTTAAATCCTTTCCTTTTCAAAGATCTCTTTTGTGAATGTGCATAGACAGCCATGACTGACTAGCCATTAACACCAATCATTTTATTCAAAGCCAACGTAAATTTTTACAACATACACCAGCTATTGGTGGTGTTATATTTTTTAGGTAACTTTTTTTTTTAGCGTGCTGAATGAAATGTTGGCTTTGAGCGGCTTTCATTTTTCATGTATGTACACAGGAGAGATATCATTGCATTAAAAAATGGATGCAATGGCCACCGTGCAGAATTTAAACATGTGAGCAAGACCATAATAACTCCAAACACCGCCATTTTGTTCTTTTACCCCCTGTTTTGAACCAAAAAAGTGCGGGTCACAATGATCGAACGCGAGTACCCTCTAAGCATCTAAACTACCAATGACATAAAGCAGCTTTAAGTAAATTATAACAATGAAACTATTTTGAATTTATTGTAGCCTTTTATTTACAATTTCAGCACAATAAACCCATGATTGTATTTGTTTTTTTTAATAGCGTAAACATGTGTGCTGTGCCTTTCAGTATATACAGTACATAAACTCATCAAACAAATTCACCTTAAAGAAATACCTGAAGTTTATGTCTGTCACTTCAAGATGACACCAGGGGCAAGGTGATTGTGAGGACCTGGCACAGAAGGAACAAGAAGAATGAGTTAACATATGTCTGTTTATTGTCTGAATTGTGGACCAAGGATAACATTATGCTAACATACAATTTAAAAGTGTGGTATAAAAGTAATATAGTCTTAAGTCGTTCCCGCTTGTGTCAACAACCCATTTATGTCGATCAACTCATCAAGTTTTGGTCCACGGTGTTCTTCTCGTTCCAAAAAAATTGCCCGCTTAAGTCGATGTCGACATAAAAATTGAGTGCCATTTCTATGAAAAATCGGTCTGTATGTTGGCATGTGTTGTAGTATTGTTACCTTTATTGTTATCACTAGGCAGCCTGAAACGACAACAGCAACATAACTACTGTCTAGTTACGCGGCATTAAAACCTGCCTGCTTTGCCTTCCCGTTCAGTGCATATAAGCGTAAAAATAAAAGCATGGCAGTATCAGTATCAGAAACAAACCAAATGCACACAGTTCTTTTCTTTGTTTATTAGATTTTTGGCCAATTAAAAATATGCGCATGTACAAAAACGTATTAATGACGAAATTACGGCCGCAGTTCTGTTAGATAGAGAAAAAAATTCATATAAAAACAGAAACATCTAAATGTTAAAGGCCTACTGAAAGCCACTACTACCGACCACGCAGTCTGATAGTTTATATATCAATGATGAAATCTTAACATTGCAACACATGCCAATACGGCCGGGTTAACTTATAAAGTGCAATTTTAAATTTCCCGGGAAACTTCCGGTTGAAAACGTCTATGTATGATGACGTTTGCGCGTGACGTCAATGGTTGAAACTGAAGTATTCGGACACATTGTATCACAATACAAACAGCTCTGTTTTCATCGCAAAATTCCACAGTATTCTGGACATCTGTGTTGGTGAATCTTTTGCAATTTGTTTAATGAACAATGGAGACTGCAAAGAAGAAAGCTGTAGGTGGGATCGATGTATTAGCAGCTGGCTGCAGCAACACAACCAGGAGGACTTTGAGATGGATAGCAGACGCGCTATCCGACGCTAGCCGCCGACCGCATCGATGATCGGGTGAAGTCCTTAGTTGCGCCGTCGATCGCTGGAACGCAGGTGAGCACGGGTGTTGATGAGCAGATAAGGGCTGGCGTAGGTGGAGCGCTAATGTTTTTATCATAGCTCTGACGAGGTCCTGTAGCTAAGTTAGCTTCAATGGCATCGTTAGCAACAGCATTGCTAGGCTTCGACAGGCGGCACAGCATTAACCGTGTAGTTACAGGTCCAGTGTTTGGTTCGGTGTCTCCTGATAGTAGTATTGTTGATCTTCTGTCTATCCTTCCAGTCAGGGGCTTATTTCTTTTGTTTCTATCTGCATTTAAGCACGATGCTATCATGTTAGCTCTGTAGCTAAAGTGCTTCACCGGTTTATTGTCGTGGAGATAAAAGTCACTGTGAATGTCCATTTCGCGTTCTCGACTCTCATTTTCAAGAGGATATAGTATCCGAGGTGGTTTGAAATACAAATCCGTGATCCACAATAGAAAAAGGAGAAAGTGTGGAATCCAATGAGCCCTTTTACCTAAGTTACGGTCAGAGCGAAAAAAGATACGTCCTGCACTGCACTCTAGTCCTTCACTCTCACGTTCCTCATCCACAAATCTTTCATCCTCGCTCAAATTAATGGGGTAATCGTCGTTTTCTCGGTCCGGATCGCTCTCGCTGCTGGTGTAAACAATGGGGAAATGTGAAGAGCCCTTCAACCTGCGACGTCACGCTACTTCCGGTACAGGCAAGGCTTTTTTATCAGGGACCAAAAGTTGCGAACTTTATCGTCTAAGTTCTCTACTAAATCCTTTCAGCAAAAATATGGCAATATCGCGAAATGATCAAGTATGACACAGAATGGATCTGCTATCCCCGTTTGAATAAAAAAAATTCATTTCAGTAGGCCTTTAAGCTGCCATAGGTTTGAAAATAATTTATTATGATGGCCCATTCTCCTTATGACTACGGCCAAAGTCACAAGTAAATGTGACAACTATAACGACTATTTTGAAAGTTGACAAGTCATTGATTTACTTAACAATTAGTCGATTAATCGGATTATAACGCGTACACAAAATTAGTGGCTCTAATTAAGCAAACCACTTTAAAATTCAGCTTGAGATATTTTAGGCATGTAATTACGAACAAGAAAGATGACTAAATTATAAATATCTATCGACACTGTAACTATTCTGCTCATTTGGCTGCTAAAAAAACCAACAACTATCACACTTTTGTCCGTTTAAAAGCAATGATAGGCAAAGTGCTGACAAAAAACAAAGTGTCATTTTTTTATGTACAAAAAGGATGGTTAAAATAGCAGAAATAACAGCAAATGATACCACACAATGTAACTTGCTCAAAAAGAAACAAGTATTTTGTGATTTTTTTAAAAAGCTGCACACTGGTATATTATTGATTAACTCCTGGAATTTTTAAATAGAATTGCATCATTGATTAATTCTTAACATTTTAGCTGTCTAATAGATAATATGTTTAATCTTAAGAGGCCGGCGTATTAGTACCTAAAGTTGTGTGTGTGTTTGTGTGTGTGTGATTGACGTTTGTTATTGTGCCTTTCTTCATTGCACAGCAAATTGACGCTGCTTTAAAAAGTATTTAAATTGATTTAGACAAAGTTTTAGACTTTGGCTACAATGATAGTTATTTTTCACACAACTTTGTCTCACCCTTGTCAGCTAAATAGCAAGGTAACAAGCTAATCTTACCGAGTTGAGGCCGTATTTTCTATTGCACGGAAATGAAGCGAGGGAAAATTAAGTTAAACTAAGCGCTGGGCTCTGTTTATAGCGAGGGGAAATCTCCCTAGCAAAGTCTGTGTAGTTATGTTCCGCCATACTTTTTCAACTCAAAGGACGCTTGTGCGCATGTGCCAGTGCTGCTGTGACGCTGTTTCCAGGAAATATGCAGTGTTGCCTAAAATACATTAAAAAATGCCGTTTTTTTGGTAATTAAAAATTTAAACGGTATTACTAATCATCGTGAATTTTACCGCGGTTTATCATTATATTGTTTACTATTACAACATATACAGCACAGGCCAAAAGTTTGGACACACCTTCTCATTCAGTGTTTTCTTTATTTTCATGACTACTTACATTGTAGATTGTCACTGAAGGCATCAAAACTATGAATGAACACATGTGGAGTTATGTACTTAACAAAAAAAGGTGACATAACTGAAAACATGTTTCATATTCTAGTTTATTCGAAATAACCACTCTTTGCTCTGATTACTGCTTTGCACACTCTTGGCATTCTCTCGATGAGCTTCAAGAGGTAGTGACCTGAAATGGATTTCACTTCACAGGTGTGCTTGAAGCTCATCGAAAGAATACCAAGAGTGTGCAAAGCAGTAATCAGAGCAAAGGGTGGCTATTTTGAAGAAACTACAATATAAAACATGTTTTCAGTTATTTTACCATTTTTTGTAAAGTACATAACTCCACATGTGTTCATTCATAGTTTTGATGCCTTCAGTGACAATCTACAACAGACTGCGCTTTCAAATATTGGACTTTCTGTTGGTTTTCTTAGTGGCTAAGACAGGAAATCTCGGGCTGCGTTCTGACAAAATTGCTTCAGCACAGCCATTGTTTCAGTGATATCTGATTCCTTACAATAACAATCAGCGTATATAATCACAAGCTTGACCGTCCAACTGCATCAACTTTTCATGGATGTAGGGAGTTGAACTAGCACAGTTTTATTGGCTTTACCTGAGTGCTGCTGTTGTACTGGGCCACGCTCATGTCCTGGTCAACCACGAAGGAATGAAAGATGTCAAGATGGTAGAGCGAGGGTCTGGCTGTCAACACCAAGCGATCCTCGCCGACGTCAAGGACCAGCGACCGCGACGAAACCTGGACAGCCAACACTTAAATACAACTTGAGACTTTTTACTCAGCTTTCACATGAGATCTACAACGTACAGTAGGGAAGGGATTCATACGGCTCCATTCCTGGGTAGCGCTTCGGTGAAAGGAAGGGGATGAGGTGTGGGGGTTTAATCATTTTGCAATGCAGTCTGCTGAAAATTATGAAAAGCGCCACTTTACATAGCAACTGACGCGGTGGTCAAATGTGGACAGTGAACCCATTTTAACATATTCAATACTCTACTGCTATCTGGTGGCTAAAGTGAATAGTGTCCCCATTCGTCACGTTTCATGTGAATACCCTTCCTACTGTACTTCATTGAATTATTAATTATCTAAAGAGACAAATGTCTGAGTTAATGCGAAAAATGCAAATGTTTACGACCCACATCTATAACGGAACATTTAACAACTTTCATTTAGCGTACGTAGCAAGCAAGGTTGAATCACTCAGGTTTATTGCAATGTTGCAAACAATCAACGTAAAATAGGGTGTGCAGGTTTTACTCCTACGTTTGAGTGGGAAATATGTTTATTTTGTATGTGTGTGTCTCTCACCACACCAGGCAGCTTGATTTCTGCTATGAGGTACTCAGGGACACCAGCAGGGGGCTCTACAAACAAGGTGAACTCTGGTCTGAGAAGTGAGAAAGATGAAAAAAAATAAAAGCACTCAAGGAAGTATAAAAAATGAAAACGTGAATGTGTATTAATCGTTTCTAAAAGGACCTT
This sequence comes from Entelurus aequoreus, assembly GCF_033978785.1. Taxonomy (NCBI): domain Eukaryota; kingdom Metazoa; phylum Chordata; class Actinopteri; order Syngnathiformes; family Syngnathidae; genus Entelurus; species Entelurus aequoreus. The sequence continues at coordinate 31,529,972 of NC_084755.1, forward strand.
TACCTTTTTGCAATAGAAGAGGAGTTTTCCCTAGGAAAAAGGTTACACAGTCATTGTTGTCTGGTTACTTTCTGATGATGCAATCAATACATCATTCCAGACTTACTGGGGTTGGAGCTCCTCTATAACTGGCTTGCTTTTCGTGCGAATGTTCTGCTCGCTGACCGACCCTAAGAACTTTCTGTTCTTCAGCACCTTCCATTCTGGGAAAAAAACAAGAACCACACTCTTAAAAACTGTCAACACAAAAATTAAGAAATAATTGTACAAACCCCGTTTCCATATGAGTTGGGAAATTGTGTTAGATGTAAATATAAACGGAATACAATGATTTGCAAATCATTTTCAACCCATATTTAGTTGAATATGCTACAAAGACAACATATTTGATGTTCAAACTGATAAACATTTTTTTTTGCAAATAATCATTAACTTTAGAATTTGATGCCAGCAACACGTGACAAAGAAGTTGGGAAAGGTGGCAATAAATACTGATAAAGTTGAGGAATGCTCATCAAACACTTATTTGGAACATCCCACAGGTGAACAGGCAAATTGGGAACAGGTGGGTGCCATGATTAGGTATAAAAGTAGATTCCATGAAATGCTCAGTCATTCACAAACAAGGATGGGGCGAGGGTCACCACTTTGTCAACAAATGCGTGAGCAAATTGTTGAACGGTTTAAGAAAAACCTTTCTCAACCAGCTATTGCAAGGAATTTAGGGATTTCAGCATCTACGGTCCGTAATATCATCAAAGGGTTCAGAGAATCTGGAGAAATCACTGCACGTAAGCAGCTAAGCCCGTGACCTTCGATCCCTCAGGCTGTACTGCATCAACAAGCGACATCAGTGTGTAAAGGATATCACCACATGGGCTCAGGAACACTTCAGAAACCCACTGTCAGTAACTACAGTTGGTCGCTACATCTGTAAGTGCAAGTTAAAACTCTCCTATGCAAGGCGAAAACCGTTTATCAACAACACCCAGAAACGCCGTCGGCTTCGCTGGGCCTGAGCTCATCTAAGATGGACTGATACAAAGTGGAAAAGTGTTCTGTGGTCTGACGAGTCCACATTTCAAATTGTTTTTGGAAACTGTGGACGTCGTGTCCTCCGGACCAAAGACGGAAAGAATCATCCGGATTGTTATAGGCGCAAAGTTGAAAAGCCAGCATCTGTGATGGTATGGGGGTGTATTAGTGCCCAAAACATGGGTAACTTACACATCTGTGAAGGCGCCATTAATGCTGAAAGGTACATACAGGTTTTGGAGCAACATATGTTGCCATCCAAGCAACGTTACCATGGACGCCCGTGCTTCTTTCAGCAAGACAATGCCAAGCCACGTGTTACATCAACGTGGCTTCATAGTAAAAGAGTGCGGGTACTAGACTGGCCTGCCTGTAGTCCAGACCTGTCTCCCATTGAAAACGTGTGGCGCATTATGAAGCCTAAAATAGCACAACGGAGACCCCCGGACTGTTGAACAACTTAAGCTGTACATCAAGCAAGAATGGGAAAGAATTCCACCTGAGAAGCTTAAAAAATGTGTCTCCTCAGTTCCCAAATGTTTACTGAGTGTTGTTAAAAGGAAAGGCCATGTAACACAGTGGTGAACATGCCCTTTCCCAACTACTTTGGCACGTGTTGCAGCCATGAAATTCTAAGTTATTTATTATTTGCAAAAAATAAAATAAAGTTCATGAGTTTGAACATCAAATAGCTTGTCTTTGTAGTGCATTCAATTGAATATGGGTTGAAAAGGATTTGCAAATCATAGTATTCCGTTTATATTTACATCTAACACAATTTCCCAACTCATATGGAAACGGGGTTTGTACTTTAAACCAGTGTTTCGTAACCCTCGTTGGGGGTAAGCGCCCCCTCGAGGGCTGCTAAAAAACATATGTTTCCCAGCTGTGGTCCGAAAGGGCCGCAGCAGTACTCAGTTGTAATACACTTTTCCAAACCTTGTAGCAGTAATGACATTATCAAACCAACAGAAGAAGTATGGAGCTAAAGTCATAGAGAGGTTTCTTCAGTGCAAAAAATATGACGCAAGTGGTGCAGCTGTATTTTCATTTGCACTTAAATCTTTTTGACAGTTCCTCTACAAAACATATGTTATTACTACTCAATATTAATTTGGTTAGAATTTGTTTTATCTTTTTTATATCTATTTGTCATCAGTATTTATGAGTCTCTTACTTTGCAATATATCGGATTAGTATTTATTTTCGCAATCAGCCTCACCCAAGTCTTGATAATAATTGTGGTTAACAAATGGTTTCATATCATTTGACAAGGTTTATCCTGTTAAACTGTAAGTAGGTTAGATAAAATTATTGAAAACGATTAAAATCAACAGTAAAATGACTAATTCAGTGTTAAAATTGGAGTGGGACCTGGGTCCTTCTGTAGTGTAATAGATGGGCCCCGGGGACAAAAAGATTCTGAATCCTTGCTTTAAACAAATGCACACTTACCTCTACTAAGCATGAGTTTGTATTTGTTCTCTAGACCTTCCAAAGACACCATGATAACAAACTGCTGGAACAAGGCTTCCCCCTACAAGGCACATACATACAATGTGAATCAGTGAAACTAAAATAGTCATCACACATTTAATTAAGTACATGATGACTCAGATAGGTGTAATTATGACACATGTATGGTGCTTAGGCGTTTGTATATAATGTCCACAAAGTTCAATGGTCAGGTGACTTTGTTTGGCCCATGTTGACTTGATATGTTGGTTTTGGTTAACTTGCACCATAGGTTGTTTGGATTGGTACATATAAATTGATGTTATGCTAATATAAACACTCATGGTAATCGACTAACAATGCTCACATTGTCCAATAGATGGTGGCATGTACAGTGATTTAATTAATCCATTTGGCCCGTGGGCTGTAGTTTTGGACACATCTGGGGCCGTACTTATCAAGCTTCTTAGAGTGCCATTTTACACTTAAGTCCTGAGAATTTGCGAAATTTAGTCCTACTCTCAAACTTAAGAATAAAAGCTTTTTATCAACGTTCTTAAGTCTAAGAATCACTCCTACTCTCCACGATATAAAATATTGCTCATTTGTAGTGGTCTTTCTTGAACTATTTGGAAAAAAAGATATAAAAATAACTAAAAACTTGTTGAAAAATAAACAAGTGATTCAATTATAAATAAAGATTTCTACACATAGAAGTAATCATCAACTTAAAGTGCCCTCTTTGGGGATTGTAATAGAGATCCATCTGGATTCATGAACTTAATTCTAAACATTTCTTCACAAAAAAATAAATCTTGTAACATCAATATTTATGGAACATGTCCACAAAAAATCTAGCTGTCAACACTGAATATTGCATTGTTGCATTGTAATGAATGGAATAGCCTACTTGATTTGATGTTCAGTTTATGAACTTACATTCATATTTTGTTGAAGTATTATTCAATAAATATATTTATAAAGGATTTTTGAATTGTTGCTATTTTTAGAATATTTTTTTAAAATCTCACGTACCCCTTGGCATACCTTCAAGTACCCCCAGGGGTACGCGTACCCCCATTTGAGAACCACTGCTCTAGAACTACAACTGGTTTAGAACTAACAGTGTTCAGATTGCAATCATCCAAATATGAATAGTAGCAAAGTAGGCAGCCGTCAACGTTGTGGCCCGTGATGCTAAGTATGCTAACTAGCAAGTTTGTCTGGTGCTCCTGATCGTGTCCCTGTCCCGCAACTTAGTGCCGCATTTATGCAAAAGGAAAATATTTTTGTTTACATCATATTTTTTTATATTTCATTAAAAAACGCGGAAGTGATATTGTGACCCGAAAATAAATGTTAAAAAGCGTAGATTTCCCCGTGTTCGCGGACGTTTCACATGCCAGATTATTTTTAAAAAATTTACTTTTTCTCATTTATTCTGCCTTTTTGCTCATTTTAAACAAGTTGACTGTAGTCATGAGGGCCACCACAGTCATGTAATTTGCAAAACTGGGTCAGAAATGGAAAGAGTGGTGGTCTTAGTACACATCCCTGTGGAGCCCCAGTGCTAAGTGTGATGGTTTCGGAGGTGTTGCTATTTCGACATGGACATTTTGTGGAAGTCCAGCGCTCAGTTACAGTTTTTGTATGAGCTACTCGAAAATTACCGTATTTTTCGGACTATAAGTCACAGTTTTTTTCATAGTTTGGCCGGGGTGCGACTTATACTCAGGAACGACTTATGTGTGAAATTATTAAACACATTACCGTAAAATATCAAATAATATTATTTAGCTCATTCACGTAAGAGACTAGAAGTATAAGATTTCATGGGATTTAGCGATTAGTAGTCACAGATTGTTTGGTAAACGTATAGCATGTTCTATATGTTAATAGTTATTTGAAGGACTCTTACCATAATATGTTACGTTAACATACCAAGCACGTTCTCAGTTGGTTATTTATGCCTCATATAACGTACACTTATTCAGCCTGTTGTTCACTATTCTTTATTTATTTTAAATTGCCTTTTAAATGTCTATTTTTGGTGTTGGGTTTTATCAAATACATTTCCACAAAAAATGCGACTTATACTCAAGTGCGACTTGTATATGTTTTTTTTCTTCTTTATTATGCATTTTCGGCCGGTGCGACTTATACTCTGAAAAATAAGGTACCGGTACTTGTGTTGGTAGATAACTTATGACTTCTCTGAGTCCGGGTGGGTGCAGACTGGATGGAGAGCAGCAGACATGGATTCCCCTACGGCAGGGGTGGGCAATTAATTTTCACCGGGGGCCGCATAAGCAACCCGAGCACTGCTGGAGGGCCACACAATAATATTTTAATTAAATTTTGCTCAATATTATTTTTGATATACCGTAAGATAAATAATAATGATGATAATAATAACAATAATTAATAATAATAATAATAATTTAATTTAACCTAACTTAACTTTATACAAAAGCAGATTGCTTTTGATGGTCACTTTATCCTGCATTATCCAACATTTTTCCCCATCAGATTTGGACAACCATCTGTTGTTAAAAATAGTTTTTAATCATATTTATTTTATATTGTTTTTATATTGGTTTTATATGTAATTGTTTTTTCTTTTTATTCAGTCATTGGTGGAGCTAAGGATAATATTTGAATATTGTTTTTAATATTGTTGTGCAGCACTTTGGAAACATTTTGTTGTTTAAATGTGCTATATAAATAAAGTGGATTGGATTGGATTGTCACACCTGCCAGCTTGTCCCATTTCAGTCCTAACATGTCCAAACACGCATTTACCTATGTGAACAAGTCATTACCTGTGGTTGTCTCTTTAATTGACTGCATGGCTGCCAGCTACTCCGTGATTTGAAAGTCTGCAGTTATCCCACGTAAGAAGAAGAGCAGCTGGGCGGTGTCACGTACATCACAGCTCTCATCCAAAGTTAGCGAAAAACAGTCCATGTCTCCGCGGGCATATCAGCGCAACAGAGTCCAATAAGGACTCCTTAATAAACTCTCCGTCAGAAAACGCCTTACTTTTTCTGGCGCTTTTGTGAGAAATGACGAAACTTGTCCTGACGGCTGCATCTCTGGGGGTGTGAAATATGGCAAAAAGTCCTTGTTGGGTTTGCAGTTTTACCATCAACGCATCGGCCTCCCTTGCGCGCGCTTCATCAGACACATTCCGGTATTTTCCCTTGTGTTTCTTCGTGTAGTGGCGATTAAAATGATATTCTTTAAACACAGCAAGCTGTGTACCACAAATTAAGCACATGGCTTTACCTTTAATTTATGTAAAGAAATACTTGGCAGTCCATGTCTTGTTGAAAACACGCCATTCGTCATCAACTTTTCTTTTTTTAGCGTCTCATCACTTGTCTCTATGCACCTTCACTCACAGGTTCCCCCCGGACATACGGCATAAATAACACATTTCAAAATAAAAGCAGCACAGTTGTATTGCGCACACGACATAGATGTTTTTTAAACTTTATTTTGTAATTTGTGATTGCGCCGTTCAATTCACTCACAATCGCACACGCGCATACGTCCACACGGAAGTAATACAAATAACGCTTTTCAAAACAAAAGCAGCACCGTTGTATTGCACACTCGACATAGATACTTTTTAAAATTTATTTTGTAATTTATGATTGGCCTCACGCGGGCCGGACAAGGATGCGCAAAGGGCCGGATGCGGCCCGCGGGCCGTACAATGCCCAGGTCTGCCCTACGGACATGCTTAACTTGCAAGCAAACTGAAACTTGGGAAGGAGGCAGCCATGTTGATTCTTACCGTTGCTGTCCTACTACACAGCTTACTTTTAACCCACACTTTGCACATGTTTACATTATTTTCTAAAATATCATGTTTTCCTCCTTCCTTTAAAGAACATCACTGTAAGAAAGCACAACTACCAACACACCTGACACTTCTGGAAGAACTCCTGGTTAATGACCACGTCATAAGCCGTGCACCCCTGAGAATCTGACACAAAGACACGTTGAGTTTAGGCATGATGAGAGGTAAGTATAACAATATGAAGAGAGGAACTAAAAGATACTGTTCCTTAAAAGTGAAGCGTTCTGAATACTTTCTGATTGCACTGCACTGTAGGTATTCATGAATTAAATGTGACTGTGATTACTTACTGTTGTCTACCTCAGTGTGTGGCTCCCCGAGACTCATGGGAACTCTGTAACCACTGGGATCTTCTGATTGGAGCAACTCCACAAGCTCCTCTTTGGACAGTTCCGGTGGCGGCGGAACTAAGTTTGACTGACAGATGTTGACAAAGACCTTCTGTTTGTCCTTTTCCGACACGGTCTTCACACATATTCCTGTGAGGGAGGACACATTAGAGCAGGGGTGCCTAAATGTTTTGTCTCCATATATAAACATAAGGTAGTAGAGAATGTTACCCAATTCAGTTAACATGCAACTCTGCATCTTTTATGTACATTTTTAACCTCAAAACATTCAAAAATGTCATTTTCTGCAGCTTTTCGCCATTTCCAGGTGTTCCGTAACTAGTTTGTCCTAGATATTTAATTTGATCGCTTTCAAACTTAAACCAGACAGATTAGACATAAGGAGGATGTTAAATTTCAAAGCGTTTAGGTTTTCGTTATAGGATGTGAGTGAAGCATTGCGGCCAAGATACAAGATTCTCCATTGAGCGTCAAAAAGTCATGGCTTTACCGTCTCAAATTCAAATGAGACTAGTTAGCCTGTGAAGACAGAAATCTATCATTTTTCACTATAAAATTTGATGACTGAGCTGCCGTAAAATCTGTGGCCATTTTTACAGTGCATTACTGTAAATTGCAAAAACAATAGTACTCATATTTTTACCTTAAGACTTTGGCGACTGAGCTGCTACTTTTTTATTGCGCCATCAAAGATGGTGCAGCTTGAAAGAGGACAGTGTGAATATTTTTTTAATTTGGTAGCCAACCTTTGGCGGGTCAAACAAAATGACATGGGGGGCCAAATTTGGCCCGCAAGCCCCACTTTGTGCATTGGAGTGTGATGCTTTTATAGAGCATTTCCAAGATTTTGATCATATGTTTTTATTATGTGAAGCTAGTCACCAGCAGGGATGGGTATCGTTTACATTTTAAAGGCCTACTGAAAGCCACTACTACCGACCACGCAGTCTGATAGTTTATATATCAATGATGAAATCTTAACATTGCAACACATGCCAATACGGCCGGGTTAACTTATAAAGTGCAATTTTAAATTTCCCGCGAAACTTCCAGCTGAAAACGTCTATGTATGATGACGTTTGCGCGTGACGTCGATGGTTGAAACGGAAGTATTCGGACACATTGTATCCCAATACAAACAGCTCTGTTTTCATCGCAAAATTCCACAGTATTCTGGACATCTGTGTTGGTGAATCTTTTGCAATTTGTTTAATGAACAATGGAGACTGCAAAGAAGAAAGCTGTAGGTGGGATCGGTGTAGTAGCGGCTGGCTGCAGCAACACAACCAGGAGGACTTTGACTTGGATAGCAGACGCGCTATCCGACGCTAGCCGCCGACCGCATCGATGATCGAGTGAAGTCCTTCGTCGCGCCGTCGATCGCTGGGACGCAGGTGAGCACGGGTGTTGATGAGCAGATGAGGGCTGGCGTAGGTGGAGCACTAATGTTTTTATCATAGCTCTGGTAGCTAAGTTAGCTTCAATGGCGTCGTTAGCAACAGCATTGCTAGGCTTCGACAGGCGGCACAGCATTAACCGTGTAGTTACAGGTCCAGTGTTTGGTTCGGTGTCTCCTGATAGTAGTATTGTTGATCTTCTGTCTATCCTTCCAGTCAGGGGCTTATTTATTTTGTTTCTATCTGCATTTAAGCACGATGCTATCACGTTAGCTCCGTAGCTAAAGTGCTTCACCGATGTATTGTCGTGGAGATAAAAGTCACTGTGAATGTCCATTTCGCATTCTCGACTCTCATTTTCAAGAGGATATAGTATCTGAGGTGGTTTAAAATACAAATCCGTGATCCACAATAGAAAAAGGAGAAAGTGTGGAATCCAATGAGCCCTTTTACCTAAGTTACGGTCAGAGCGAAAAAAGACACGTCCTGCACTGCACTCTAGTCCTTCACTCTCACGTTCCTCATCCACGAATCTTTCATCCTCGCTCAAATTAATGGGGTAATCGTCGCTGTCTCGGTCCGAATCGCTCTCGCTGCTGGTGTAAACAATGGGGAAATGTGAGGAACCCTTCAACCTGCGACGTCACGCTACTTCCGGTACAGGCAAGGCTTTTTTTACCAGCGACCAAAAGTTGCGAACTTTATCGTCGATGTTCTCTACTAAATCCTTTCAGCAAAAATATGGCAATATCGCAAAATGATCAAGTATGACACATAGAATGGATCTGCTATCCCCGTTTAAATAAAAAAAATTCATTTCAGTAGGCCTTTAAATAATACTAGTACCAAATCGGTACTTGAAAAGCAGCGCCGTTGCTTAAATGGTGCCTGAATCGGTACTTAAAAAATGAAGAACATGCACATTATTGTGAATAAAAAAATAATAATAAGTCCTACCTTCTTATGCAGTTTTGTGAGATTAAAATTAAACATACTAGTAATTGAAAGAAATCAAACATACTAGTAATTGAAAGACTTCAAAGTCAAAGACTTCCTCAGCAAATCAACTCAGGAAGTACCGGTAGTATAAACGGTTGAGGCATCTAATAATGTCTTGATTACTGTTGTCGATTAAATGCGACAGAATAAAAACTGAAAAGTTGATAATTGATATGAATCATCATTTAATGTTTACAATGTGAAACTTCATGATGACAAACCTAAAGGCAAGTAATTCAAGTAGTGAATGTGCTCTTATTCTGAAGGTGTCTCACATGATGTCACTGCCACTGGCAGCAAAATACTTCAATTATGTCAATTAAATTATAACTAGGTAATACATTCAGAAATAAGTAATACACTCCACATTAAATTGTGGTAATTATTGCAGCAATACAGAACAGAAACTTTTGTAATTGTTACACTTATAGTTCGGGGGGGTTTGTAAATGCAACCTCCCTTGTCATAACCGTCATTCATTAGCGCATAACGAGGACGTTTTTTTGATTGATTGAAACTTTTATTAGTAGATTGCACAGTACAGTACATATTCCGTTCAATTGACCACTAAATGGTAACACCCGAATACGTTTTTCAACTTGTTTAAGTCGGGGTCCACGTAAGTGCCAAGTTGATGTTGTGGCTACAGGCTAGCCTAGCGCTGGGTTGCTATGGCTGCTGGTTATGAGGGCTGCTGTTGGCGTGTTAAGGTCTGCAATAAAGTTTCAACAGAAATTCAGACTCAGTGTGCTACATTATTGACAAGACGTTACTTGCAGAATATCATCGCCAAGCACTTGTTGCAGGTTGCTGCGACTCCATTTATTTAGCACCGAAATGAAGCATCAATAGCTTCTTCTTTTTGCAGTCAGGTTACGACTGCTTACGCTGGCATTGGAGAACCGGGTTTCAGTGCCAATCTCTACTTACCAGGTTGCGGTCGGATCACTTTGGAGTCTGGATTTTCTGCCTGCAGGCTTCCTACTGTCTGAAAGGAAAGACAGTAACTTGGTTAATCAAATACACTTAATACATCAAAAGAGTAAGTGATTATTACCTGTGACAACAGCTGTTGATACAGGTCTTCCTGCTGCTCTAACTCCATCTCAGAATTGAGGAGTGTTGAGTCTGTGGTCATGGTTTTGGCTCAAATTTAGTCCTGTGGTTTAATAAAATAGGATTAAAACCTCTAAAATAAGGTCCTCCCACACAATAAAAACAGGCCATGTAATTATCAAATATATGACATATTTGTCAACCAGGGAGTAAAATCATTGGTCCCGGGGCCGCATTTAATGTTTATCATACCCAGGTAGCCCAGTAACTGCCTTTTTTATGCTGTTTTGCGACACCCGTGTCACGTGACTTCAAACTTGACACCTCATTGGCTGGTTCATAGAAAGGATCGATTGCTTCAGTCTTAATTCAGTCTAGCTTTTTGAAGCAGAAAATTTTTCTACATGAGACTTTCAGCTCATCATTTTTTTTACAACACATTTTTATTAGGGATGTCCGATAATATCGGACCGCCGATATTATCGGCCGATAAATGCTTTAAAAAGTAATATCTGAAATTATCTGTATCGGTTTCAAGATTATCGGTATCGGTTTCCAAAAGTAAAATTTGGGACTTTCTTAAACGCTGCTGTGTACATGGAGGCAGGGAAATGTACAGAGCGCCAATTAATCCTTGAAGGCGCTGCCTTTACGTACTGGCCCAGTCACATACTATCTATGGCTTGACACACGCACTAGCGAATGCAAGCATATTTGATCAACAGCCATACAGGTCACACTGAGGGTGACCGTATAAACAACTTTAACACTGTTACAAATATGCGCCACACTGTGAGCCCACACCAAACAACAATGACAAACACAATTCAGGAGAACATCCGCACCGTAACACAACATAAACACAACAGAACAAATACCCAGAACTCCTTGAAGATGCTTGATTTCATTCAGAAAAATCTACCTCTCACACGTGATGACAAGGAGAAAAAGAATCAGCCCACTCTTTGAGCTTCATCTGTTGCACAAATAGAATAATAGTCTGGACTGAGTGAAGCTGTTTTATTTATGTTTTGTGCCTTTTTTCCCCATGCACTTTAAAGGATGGCTGTGTTTTCTACTGGTCTAGACTGAAGCAGTTGTATTAATGTTCATGCACTTTAAAGGATGGCTGTGTTTTCTACTGGTTTAGACTGAAGCAGTTGTATTAATGTTCATGCACTTTAAAGGGTGGCTGTGTTATCTACTAGTCTAGACTGAAGCGTTTTTTAATTTTTGTGCCTTTCTTGTTCTTATTTGCACATTTTTGTTACTCATACGAATACGTTAAGAACAGGGCAGATTGAGCCCAGTTTATAGTATACTTTGGACTGAAGCTGTGTGCCTTCATTGTTTTTGTAGCTGTTGTTTTGAGGCATGTTTAAAAAAAAAAAAAAAGCACTTTGTGAAAGTCAAAGTTAACAGTGTTTCCCATAGTTGTAGTGGGTATCAGGATTATTTCAGGGAGAGCATGTCCCACATTCCAAGCTGCTGTTTTGAGGCATGTTCAAAAAAATAATGCACTTTGAGACTTCAATAATAAATATGGCAGTGCCATGTTGGCACTTTTTTCCATAACTTGAGTTGATTTATTTTGGAAAACCTTGTTACATTAATGCATCCGGCGGGGCATCACAACAAAATTAGGCATAATAATGTGTTAATTCCATGACTATATATATCGGTATCAGTAATTAAGAGTTGGACAATATCAGAATATCGGATATCGGCAAAAAAGCCATTATCGGACATCCCTAATTTTTATAACACTGAATTTTAAAACACATTTTGCTAACATTATTTTTTTCAATAAAAGTTTGATGTAAAAAAATTCAGATGACAAAATTCAAACTCAAAAAAATCTGTATGATGAATTCAGTGTAAAAAAAAAAAAAAAAGGTATTAAAAGACACAAATTAACCTGCATACTACACTGTCAAAATTCATGCCATCTTACTGAAGTGTACTCACGGATGTATTCCATTTGAGACACAGCTTATAATTGCTGTCTATTACTACGATGCCAAAACGTCTATAAATCCACTAAAACGTGTACTATCGTCATGATTATTGAGAAATTATAGCATGAGCTAAGGTTAGACGTAAAAGAAATGCTGTAATTTAATATTCACTGTCAACAATTCTACATGCAAGTCTATCATGTTATTTTTGCATTAATCCCAGGATGGAGTTCCCATGAAGACATAAACGTGCATAAACATATATACACTATGAAAAGTCACATTGCACCAAAATTAAGTTTTAAAACAACTAAAACCTGAAGCTACATACACACAGTTGCAGAGTAAATACGGTTACTGTATGAACAACTAGTAGGAACATGTACGTTAGCGTTAGCGTTAGCTTTAGCATCACGAAGGTACAAAGCAGCCATGAAGCTTTGCACCGCGTTTTGTTTGAAACCAAACATGCCACGTTGCGTTTAAGTTTTAAACGCAAAATATATACACATAGCGAAGAACACTTACCCGTCTTCGGCAAAAAAAAGTTGTGTTTGTTTACAACACACACATCACCTGGTAGCGGCTGACAAGCGACGGTGTTCGCCAGTTTCCACCAGCAGCACTTCCGCTTCGGACCCGTCAGAATAAAAGCGCTCACATTTGAATTTCAAACGGTTTTGTACAAACACTGGAAATTTAATTGGCTTTATTGCATGAAATATGAAGTCAAGTTCGACATATGAAGTCAACATTTCATGTTCAGTGTTTCAAGAGGAGAAGAGTAATTTCATTTTCTATTTAAAAGTGTATACGTTGTTAAATGAGCTACTGTGTGTAACAATTTCCCTTGTGGATCAATAAAGTTTGTCCAAGTCTAAGTCTAAAGGCTCAGGAAGTTTTCGTATATGTTTTCTACACATTAAGTTTTTAAAACGCGCCCGATATAAATAAAACGTTTTATTATTAATATTACTTTTAATATTATAAAAAAAAATATATATATATATATCGCGAATCAGAAGTTCACAATATTGAACGGTTTTGACACTTTTTACATTCAATGTAATACTAAATTTGTTGTTTTTACATTAGCTTTAATCTATAATCCTTAAAGCCTGTTTTAATAAATATTAAATGGTTCGCACTGTTTCTCTTTTTAAATAGATTTACTGAAATACCAAAACAAAAACAAAAAACATTTATTGATACAATATGTGTACAAGAGTGGACCAAAATCTCCCCGGAAATGCAACTTTGATGACTAACTACAATATTGCTTTGCTTAGTGATCAGATACTTATTTAATTTAGTTGAGTACAAAAATAACTTAGAAGCATTAATACACGTATATATTTTTTTGGACCCCCCCCCCCCCCCACTGATATTCTGTTTCTCTGTTGAAATAAACTAAAAAATATTAATAATATTGATATTGGATCCCGGTGGGGCATGGTAAGAAGGTTTTGTCATTATATTATTAAGCATTTTATTAAATTAACTTCACAATAGTGCCTCATTGGGACCCAATGTCATTTTAATAGTCCCTGAAATGAGAAGAATGAGCTATTTAAAATATGTCAGTCATTTCAGGATGTAATGGTGACTAATTAGCAGTGTTGGGTTAGTTACTGAAAACCAGTAACTAGTTACAGTTACTATAGTCACTTTATTTTAAAAGTAACTCAGTTACTAACTCAGTTACTTACACCAAAAAGTAATGCGTTACTGTGAAAAGTAACTATTTAGTTACTTATATATATATATATATATATATATATATATATATATATATATATATATATATATATATATATATATATATATATATATATATATATATATATATATATATATTTTTTTTTTTTTTTTTTTTTTTTTAAATTTTTTTTTTAAGGCCCCCTTTAATGCCCTTTTAGCCTTCATTTCAGTACTGTTATTGCAGTGGAGAATAATACAATGTGTTGATCAACTTGACATGCATTTGCATCACTGAACTCTGCTAAGCAATGTGGTCTACATACAACACACAAAGACAAAGATATGTTTCAAAGGGCCAATTTATTTCAGGCCAGAACAAATTGACAAAACTATTTTAAATAGCTGCAACATAACATACATACGTAACAAACAGCCTAATAACAACATACTGTAGCTGTAAACCAAGGAAGGCACACACTACATACACAAAGCCTAAAAAGGCGTTTTTTTCTCTCACGGAATTCTGAAATAAAATCATGTCTGAAGCCCAGAACACTCTACACATTTTCCCAGTTTTAGTTTAGAGATAAGGAAAGATTGGCCTGGCCCACTAATATCCCTCTTTATGTTTGTGAACTTTATAGTCTATACATTTAGAGTGATGTGATAATCAAACACTCTAGAAGTCTAGAATGAAAGAGTATATAAGAGAATTGACAGAGTGTGTGTACCTTCAGTGCGCAGTGCCTCGTTAAAATCCAGCCGCTGTTGCTTTGGAGGTGAAGTGTGTCTCTCTTTACTAGCTTCGTCGAAGCATGTTGGTTTTGTAGCTGTTTCAGCAGATTTAAATTGCTAGGATAGGATCTTTGATCCAAGACACAACTTACATTTAACTAAAATGTTCTTTTCTTTGTGGTCGACAAAAGATAAGTAGTGAGAATATCTCCATGTTAAGAAACTCGGCATTCGCCATGTCTTGTTAGTACACAGACACGCCCCCTCCCACACACACACATACACACATACAGCACGCGGCGCGCCTCTTCCTTGTCGCCTCTTCCGCAGCGTTCCAATAAAACACACTCAGATCTTCTTTGTTTCTAGCCGATACTACGTAAAAAATAACGTAAAATAACGCAGTAACGCATCATGTAGTAACGGTAACTGAGTTACTGAATTTAAAAAAATAACGCGTTAGATTACTATTTAACGCCGAAAGTAACGGCGTTACAGTAACGCGTTACAAAGTAACGCTTTAGTCCCAACACTGCTAATTAGGCTTTCAAACAACAAAAATCTACCACAATTTTGTATCATAAAGATCAAATTGACTAAAATAAAATTTTAAAACTGTTTGAGTTTCACATTTAGGGCCGATAAACGGTGTTACTGATAACCGCGGTAAAACTCCCGACAGTTATTATTACTGTTTTAAAATAAAATAATCTAAAAACCGTGATTGATAACTGCACTGTGATAAGCTCACAGACTGACTGGCACCAGCTCGCTAGCTTTAATACTAACATAAAAACAAGAGACATAAACGTCTTTACCTATTAAATAACAACACACCCCAAACTAAAATGATATAAACATTATTGTCTGAGCAACGAAGATATTCAGTTGTGTACATGGACCCTAAAAGCTGTGCTCTCTTAGCTTGGAGTGATTGTTTTATACTCAAATACCAGTTTTTACGGTGCGTTCAAGGACGGCTGAGCAGAGTAGGACGCCACAATGCCCACTAAAAAAATAAATATGGTATATTTAATTTGTTACTCACTTTTCATATGAATAAATCTTAAAGTGCTACAGTACAATCCAATTTAAACAATAAAACCTTAGCCAATAAAACAGATAATATACCAAGACTAAAACATTATTAGTGAAGTATAAGAAACACAAAACATGCAAAATAGTGGGTTTTCTAACATATTTATTTTAGTTATTTAAAAAAAACAACTGTGTACAAGTAGTTTTTGATCACATTCAGCAATGCCGTGATCATTTCGATCACAATAACCATGATATGAAATGTTCACATCGCTACATTCCTGCATTCACATTTAATGGTGAAGTTTGTAATCAGCAACACACTTTCCACCCAAACAATTCAACTTTGAACATGACTTGAAAGTTGTAGTGTGGTGAACTGAATGAGTAGAGTACAGTAAATACAAATCTCCGCTGTAGTCGGCCGCCGAAAGGATGAGGGGGGCACAAAAGTTTATTTTGTGCCTAACACTTATTTGCTCATCAGGTCATAGCAGGCTAATTGATACAAAAAAGTCACACTTTTTTATTTAAACTATTTGTATACAATTGTTATACATTTTTAAGTACAACAAAAGTTGGATGATTATAAATCTATTTATTTGTTATCCTTTTTATATACTGTTGTATGTTTTGTACTAAAACAAATTAATGGAAAAAAAGTATGTGTGTGTGTGTGAAATAACAATTTTAATAAAACATAATTTTTGTATTATTCCAGACTCTACTTTGACCAGGATTCGATCCCGGTACCATCATTTTTTGAGATGAGCCCTAACACTGTGGGACAAAGGAGGCCATGTGACAGCTTTGTGAATTATGTTTGTGACGATCTGTCACATTCACGTCTGGTTGTGTTTACTTGGTTTGTGTTTTTTTCCTGTGTAGCGCTCTTATGTTTGGTTCCTTTTCCTGCTTGTCTCCCTGAGCGCTATTTCCCCTCACCTGCCGCTGATTGGCAGCCTGGCCACACCTGTTGTCAATCAGCTGGCTGCTATTTTTTCCTGCCTCGCCCTCCAGTCAGGGCTCGATGATTGTTTCCTGTTCCCTGCATGTGCACATACCAGTTGCACTATTTCCTTTTGACATTAAAGTCATGTTTACCGGCGCTACGCCTGCCATCTCTGCATCTTGGGGTTCAAGACCAACAGAACCTGACAGAATCATCGGGCCAAATACGAACCCTGCAGAGATTTGGTGGGCGGTCTGGAGGCAACAAATGGCTACTTGGGAGAAAGCCGCCGAGGAGAAGTGTATCCGCTTGGTCTCTTTGATGGACAAGCTCTGTGGGTTGAGTGCTGCACAGACTGGTTCTTCGGTTCCCGCCCCCCGGACCCGAGACCCCCCCAGGTCCTTTCCCGCTCCCTCAGCCTTTCTTGGGACATCTGGAATCCGTCCCTTGAGGAGGGGCTAAGGTCAGCTGTGGGACAGGAGAAGCACAGCTCTCACCTCTTCAAGTGAGGCCATCGCAGACGCCAGCTTGGGACATGCCGACAGCCCAGCCGCCTGCTGCTCGGGCTCGGGACACGCCGACAGCCCAGTCACCTACTGCTCCAGCTCGGGAAACGTCATCTTCGTCTCTGGCTGGCCGTCCCACGGCGCCGTCATCTTCGTCTTGGGCGGGCCTCCATCTTCATCTCCAGCGGGCCGTCCCACGGTACCGCAATCTTCGTCGGTGCTTGTCCTGGAGACACCTCTGCGACCTCCAGTTTACCTGCCTGCACAAGCAGCCATCAGACGCCCACATCGGGCTAAGAGAGTGGCGTTCCGTGGTCGCCCGCTTCGCCAGATGCAGTGGCGTTCAACACGTCACCGCCACGTGACTCGCCGCCCTACCGTGACTTTTGAACCTAGTTTTTTTTGGGGTGGGACACCTAGAATCCGTCCCTAAAGTGGGCCAGGGGTACTGTGATGATCTGTCACATTCACGCCTGGTTGTGTTTCCTTGGATTGTGTTTATTTCCTTTGTAGCGCTCCTACGTTTGGTTCCTTTTCCTGCTTGTTTCCCTGAGCGCTATTTCCCCTCACCTGCCGCTGATTGGCAGCCTGGCCACACCAGGCTCCTACCGTATTTTTCGGAGTATAAGTCGCTCCGGAGTATAAGTCACACCGGCCGAAAATGCACAATAAAGAAGGAAAAACACATATATAAGTCGCACTGGAGTATAAGTCGCATTTTTTGGGGAAATGTATTTGATAAAACCCAACACCAAGAATAGACATTTGAAAGGCAATTTAAAATAAATAAAGAATAGTGAACAACAGGCTGAATAAGTGTACGTTATATGAGGCATAAATAACCAACTGAGAACGTGCCTGGTATGTTAACGTAACATATTATGGTAAGAGTCATTCAAATAACTATAACATATAGAACATGCTATACGTTTACCAAACAATCTGTCACTCCTAATCGCTAAATCCCATGAAATCTTATACGTCTAGTCCAGGGGTCGGCAACCCGCGGCTCCGGAGCCGCATGCGGCTCTTTGACCACTCTGATACGGCTCAGCTGCATACTTGCCGACCCTCCCGGTTTTCCCAGTATACTTAACGACCCCCCCGATTTTCCCAGGAGACTGCCTCTCCTAGAAATCTCCCAGGGCAAATATTATCCTATTTTCACTCTAATTACTTAATCAAGGGCGTGCCCTAATGGCACTGCATTAATTGTCCTCTATAGCATTTACAAACAGCATGACAGCTCGGCCACATGTTATATGTTGCTTTTACTTGCACACGTAGGAGACAGCATAGCATACTTGTTCAACAGCCACACAGCTTACACTGACGGTAGTCGTACAAAAACAACTTTAACACTGTTACGTTACAAATATGCGCCACACTGTGAACCCACACCAAAAAAGAATGACAAAAACATTTCTGGAGAACATCCGCACCGTAACACAACACAACAAATACCCAGAGTCCCATGCAGCGGAAGAGTTAGTGCTGCATGGGATTCTGGGTATTTGTTGTGTTTATGTTGTGTTACAGTGCAGATGTTCTCCAGAAATGTGTTTGTCATTCTTTTTTGGTGTGGGTTCAAAGTGTGGCGCATATTTGTAACGTAACAGTGTTAAAGTTGTTTTTGTACGACTACCGTCAGTGTAAGCTGTGTGGCTGTTAAACAAGTATGCCTTGCTGGCACTTACGTGGGCAAGCAAAAGCTGCATTCTGCATGTGGCCAAGCAGGTACGCTGTTTGGGCAGACTGTAGAGGGCACTAAAAGCAGTGCCAGCACGTCCTGATATTTGGGAGTCTCCCGGAAAATTGGGAGGATTGGCAAGAAAGACGCTATCAAGCGCCATTCAATTAAAATTCGCGGGCCGCACTAACATCAAATTTCCATATTAAAGTGCGTGCCGGTGCGTATGTCAGAGACCCTTGGTTAACATAGCGCAAAGCAATTTAAGCTTTGTATGCGGTGTTTTTCATTTTAAATTTTCAAAATTTTTTTGTGGCTCCCATTGTTTTCTTTAATTTATGAAACTTTTCAAAATGTCTCTTTGAGTGGTAAAGGTTGCCGACCCCTGGTCTAGTCTCTTACGTGAATGAGCTAAATAATATTATTTGATATTTTACGATAATGTGTTAATAATTTCACACCCCCGGCCAAACTATGAAAAAAACTGCAACTTATAGTCCGAAAAATACAGTATTTATGCCTGCCTCGCCCTCCAGTCAGGGCTCGAAGATTGTTTCCTGTTCCTGCATGTGCACATACCATTTGCACTATTTCCTTATTGACATTAAAGTCATGTTTATCGGTGCTACGCCTGCCATCTCTGCATCTTGCGGTTCAAGACCAACAGAACCTAACCTGGTCACTGTGTTCTAATCAATGATGGAGCAGGAAGCGGCTAGGTATGCATGTATGGTACATAACTAGTAATATTAGCTCATTGAATTAGAATTAAATGCATAATTGCAGTGAATTCCTCATAGTTGAATGGGCATCCTGTGCAGTAAAGCGTAAAAACAGTGCAACACCTGACAAACAATGTGAGTGAGAACAATAACAAAATCCATAATTCTTTGAGGCCTATACGACTGTCATATATGGAGTGGATATTTCTTGTTTCACAGGCATGATGGCGCTTGTTCCATCGCTCCACTCCCCTTCAAGCGGGACAAAGCGACTTTGTCCTCCCGCCGAAGGTCTCACAGCCAATGAAGCGTAGTCCCCGAGGCTGACCTTCATGCATGTCGATACAGGAACCGTGGGCCTACTGTAGCTAAGAAGGAGAGAAAGTTGAGCATCCTATTATATAAAATCCAAAACCAGTGAAGTTGGCACGTGGTGTAAGGCGTAAATAAAAACAGAATACAATGATTTGCAAATCCTTTTCAACTTATATTCAATTGAATAGACTGCAAAGACAAGATATTTAATGTTCGAACTGAGAAACTTGTTGTTTTTTAGCAAATAATCATTAACTTAGAATTTAATGGTAGCAGCACAGTGCAAAATAGTTGGCACAGGGGCATTGTTACCACTGTGTTACATGGCCTTTCCTTTTAACAACACTCAGTAAACGTTTGGGAACTGAGGAGACCAATTTTTGAAGCTTTTCAGGTGGAATTATTTCCCATTCTTGGTATTTGTGGTATTTTAGGATTCATATCGCGCCACACATTTTCAATGGGAGACAGGTCTGGACTACAGGCAGGCCAGTCTAGTACCCGCACTCTTTTACTATGAAGCCACGTTGATGTAACACGTGGCTTGGCATTGTCTTGCTGAAATAAGCAGGGGTGTCATGATAACGTTGCTTGGATGGCAACATATGTTGCTCCAAAACCTGTATGTACCTTTCAGCATTAATGGTGCCTTCACAGATGTGTAATTTACCCATGCCTTGGGCACTAATACACCCCCATACCATCACAGATGCTGGCTTTTCAACTTTGCGCCTATAACAGTCCGGATGGTTCTTTTCCTCTTTGTTCCGGAGGACACGACGTCCACAGTTTCCAAAAACAAATTCAAATGTGGACTTGTCAGACCACAGAAAATGTTTCCACTTTGCATCAGTCCATCTTTAAATGAGCTCGGACCCAGCGAAGCCGGTGGCGTTTCTGGGTGTTGTTGATAAATGCCTGTAGCTTTGCATAGTAGAGTTTTAACTTGCACTTACAGATGTAGCGACAAACTGTAGTTATTGACAGTGGTTTTCTGAAGTGTTCCTGAGCCCATGTGGTGATATCCTTTACACACTGATGTCGCTTTCTGATGCAATACCGCCTGAGGGATCCGTAATATCATCGCTTACGTGCAGTGATTTCTCCAGATTCTCTGAACCGTTTGATGATATTACGGACTGTAGACGGTGAAATCCCTAAATTCCTTGCAATAGCTCTTTGAGAAATGTTGTTCTTAAACTGTTGGACAATTTGCTCACGCATTTGTTGACAAAGTGGTGACCCTCGCCCCATCCTTGTTTGTGAATGACTGAGCATTTCATGGAAGTTGCTTTTATACCCAATCATGGCACCCACCTGTTCCCAATTAGCCTGTTCACCTGTGGGATTTCCCAAATAAGTGTTTGATGAGCGTTCCTCAATTTTCTCAGTCTTTTTTGCCACTCGTGCCAGCTTTTTTGAAACATGTTGCAAGCATCAAATTCCAAATGAGTTCATATTTGCAAAAAAATAAAGTTTTCCAGTTCGAACGTTAATTATCTTGTCTTTGCAGTCTATTCAATTGAATATAGGTTGAAAAGGATTTGCAAATTATGTTTTTATTTACCATTTACACAACGTGCCAACTTCACTGGCTTTGGGTTTTGTAAAATCATAACAAGGTTATTTAACACAGCGGTTCTCAAACTTTTTCCACCAAGTAGCACCTCAGAAAACACTTGGCTCTCCAAGTACCACTATAATGGCCAACATTAAAACACAGTAGCATAGTAGGCCTAAATATTCATTAAAAAACAAGGCAAAGTATATTTAATATGTTTTGCCACTGTAACATTACACACAGTTTGAACAGTAACACTGTGTTTGAATATTTGAATAACTGATTCACAAAAGCCTAAATCAGAGGTCTCCAAACGTTGGCTGGTGGTTTTATACATTTTGCACACCACAGATGCTAAAATTAATCCAATGATGTCAATTGGCCCTTGTTGGACCCCAAGCGCACCCGAGAGGGCCGACAAAAAATATCTGCTCCTCAGCCGTGGTCCGTGTGCAATACATTTTTCCACCACTTGTGGCAGTAATGACAATCTTAACAAACAGAAGAAGTCTGGAGCTAAAGTCAGGGAAGTTTCTTAAGCGCAAAAATTACGTCTAAAGTGGTGAATCTGTATTTTTAAAATTGCACTTTAATTTTATTGACAGTTTGTTTCAGAAACATACAGGTTATTTATTGTCTACTGAGTTAGAATGTATGTATTTTAGCGCTGTGTGTATGTCAATTAAAAAAATATATATAAATGTAAAAATATTTGTCATTAGCTTTTATGAGTCCCTTCTTCCGCAGTATATTTAATTAGTATTTAGGGACCGATGTCCCTTTGGGACAGAGGACCATATTGTATTTCTAGCGTTTTATTATTATACTGCCGCCTCTTTGAACTGTAATTTGACCCCCTTACCATGCTTCAAAACTCACGAAATTGGACACACACTTCAAAACTGGTGAAAATTGCGATCTAATCAAAAAACCTAACCCCAAAACTCAAAATTGCGCTCTAGCGCCCCCTAGGAAGAAAACACAGACAAAACTGCCACTAACTCCCAGTAGGAATGTCATAGAGACATGAAACAAAAACCTCTATGTAGGTTTCACTTAGACGTATATTTCATACACTGACAACCCCTAGCAAAAATCAACCGGAAGTTTGCAATTCCCCCTTCAAAACAAAAGTTGAGTAAAAACAGTCACCTTTTTTCAAACATTATCTCCTCTGAGCGCTTTTGTCGTGTCGGCTTCAAATTAGCACAGGAGAGAGATTGAACCCTTCTGATTAAAAGTTGATGAAAGAGTTTTAAGTACTGCTCCGGTTTGGATTTTATGAGCCCTCAAAGTCGGTCCCGTCCATCGCTGCTTGCAGCTTTAATTATCTTTGTAATCAGACTGACCTAAGCCTAGCTAATGATCTATGTGATTAAAACGTATATCATTTGACAAGGTTTATCCTGTTAAACTGTAAATAAATTAGATATAATTATTAAATACGATGAAAGAGCAAGATTTCTAATTCAGTGTAAATATTTGAGTGGAAAAGCTGAGCCCCGAGGACCAAAAGGTTAAGGACCCCTGTGCTAAGCTATCTAAACAAAACATCCCCATCTTAGCTTTGTATTATTGCTGACTATGCAAGTGTGTATAATCGTGTGATATTGTATTCAGTCGGATCTGTTTATAAGGGGGGTCAGGATACAAATTTTCTCTTTCAATACCGATATTGGAGCCTCGAGATTTAGCCGATAATGATATTGATCCGATATCAGCGTGACTCATATATCTTTTTTAAATTATTTTGTAATGTAGAATATTACAACCATTTGGAATAGACTGTCTTTAAGCTGAACTGGAGTGGTAATAGTTTATTTATTTTTGTGTGTGGTTTTTTTGGCGACATCTATTGGTACAATAATTAATTTAGCTAAACACATGACGCAGTAAGTTGAATGATGCGGACACGTTTGTTACTGGATTTCTTCAAATACCATTCTGCCTTGGATACTTCGTAATTTATACGCAGCTATAATTATTTAAACCTTGTTCATGTTGACAAATGTGGTTTAGACTGCAATGTTGTTTAATTAAGTATGACTACCTTGCGTGCTATTGTGTGCTTAGCTGTTGTGTAGCTGCTAGCTCCTAGTAGCCTATAGCCATGTTTACCTGTTATAAATGACCAATCTTGTGTGCTTATCGGAGGACGTTTTAATGTTAACCAGCTGCAGAACTGCTTGTAGCTGATATAATCCGATACTTGTTTTTTACTGTATCAGACTGATATCTGCTATCAACATCGGATCGGGATGCCTTTAGTCGACATAACCAAATATTTTTGTGTTGTCAAGCAATTTGCTTATAAAATATATACAATTCTTTTTTGCAGTTGATCTGCTGTTGTAAGTCAAATGTTTTGCTGTCATCTATAATTCAGCGTCTGCAGTTGCTTTATTATTAAAAAATTAATTGTCTCGATGTTTAGTTAGATTTCAAAGTGGCTTCCCGAATGTCCAGCAAGGTTTAGTTCCAAAAATAAATAGGGATCTTAAGATATAGCATGTCGTTGCTAAAGGATATGAGATATATATTCATCTAGTTTATATAAATGGTAATATAAGTAATTACAAAATGGGTTGCAAAGGCTCCTAATTTATTAACATAATGCGTCATTTCCGGTTGTATTTTCTCAAAGGTATTATTAATCTTCTTGTTCATTTACTGTTAAGAGCTGGTTATTTTTTGTTGTAACAAGTTTTTTACCTGCACTTCTGTTAAAATGTAAGAATCACTTATTCTTCTGTTATTTTGATACTTTATATTACAAATTAGAGTGTCGATCCAACACCAAGCAGTTACAATGGCAGTATTGATCATACTAATGCTGATACCGATACTCTTCAAGATCATTGAATGATTTCATGTTTCATCTCACTTATAATCAGACAAAAACACAGTATGGCAGTGTACCAATATTTATGGAAATATATATTTTCCCCCTATTATTAGCTTAAATTTAAATCCTTTGGTTTTTGCCCTCAAAGCCCTCCTAAGTCCAGGGATTTGATTACTGAGTTACACGTTTTTTGTATAGTAAAAAAAAGCAAGAATGCTACATTGCGACGAGTTCGTTCGCTCGATTTGCGGTACACAGCGGGAATGTATCATCAACATGCATTATCACGATATGATGATAGTATTAAAAGGGAACTGCACTTTTTTGGGGAATTTTGCCTATCGTTCACAATCATTATGAGAGACCTAATGATAAATGTTATTTTTTTGTATGCATTCTAAATATTAAATACAACTCTGCTTACCAATAGGACTCTGCCTATTAAGCCCTTAAACAACATCTAAACACCTCCATTGAGGTTTTATATACATGATGTAAGTACAGTATATATGTAATGTAGTAACAGCACATTTATAATAACATTTAATATTTACGTATTTTGATCATTTTAAGCATACGCGGCGCATTCATTTTAAAAAACGCATCACAACGTTCAAGTTTTTTTTTTCTTCATCACTGATTAATACTCACTGAAGACTTTATGAGAGCCAACAAACAAAAAAATATCATTTACTGTACAATGTCGGCTGTCATTAGGATGCCGGCTGCTAGGATGTTGATATATTCCCATTTAGATGAAGACCGACTCATAATCCTCACGAAGAAAAGGGGGGTGTCGTTCTCGCCATTCCTGGGTCTAAATTGGCTGTCAAAGGGTACCAACTTGTCGGAATACCTACTCAGACTTCTTCTGTCCAGGTGAGAGGCATGGTTTATAATATACAATAAACTTCAGGGAGCAAGGAAGCGAGGAAGCAGCAGACCACTCGGTCATGTCAACATCAGCAGAAAAGGTAGTGATCACGTCGCCGCTATAAATAGTTTGTCTGCGTTAGCGCTTATAATAACAATATCACTAATACCATATTTTTCGGACTATAAGTCGCAGTTTTTTTCATAGTTTGGCCGGCGGTGCGACTTATACTCAGGAGCAACTTATGTGTGAAATTATTAACACATTAGCGTAAAATATCAAATAATGTTATTTAGCTCATTCACGTAAGAGACTAGACGTATAAGATTTCATGGGATTTAGCGATTAGGAGTGACAGATTGTTTGGTAAACGTATAGCATGTTCTATATGTTATAGTTATTTGAATGACTCTTACCATAATATGTTACGTTAACATAGCAGGCACGTTCTCAGTTGGTTATTTATGCCTCATATAACGTACACTTATTCAGCCTGTTGTTCACTATTCTTTATTTATTTTAAATTGCCTTTCAAATGTCCATTCTTGGTGTTGGGTTTTATCAAATAAATTTCCCCCAAAAATGCGACTTATACTCCAGTGCGACTTATATATGTTTTTTTCCTTCTTTATTATGCATTTTCGGCTGGTGCGATTTATACTCCGGAGCGACTTATACTCCGAAAAATACGGTACTTGGTTAATATTCAAGTCTCAAGATGTAAATTGAGTACGGTTGGCGCTTTTTGAATACTTTTATATTGGGTTTTATAGGCGGAATAGAGGACCCTCCATTAGCTCAGCTGTAAGCTGATTTTTATTTACGAGTTAGAATGCATTGTTAAAAAATCCATCTGTCGTCATGTCTTTCATAATGACTGTGAACGATAGGCAAAATTCCCCCCAAAAAGTGCAGTTCCCCTTTAAAAGCTCGGTTTTAACGTTGGCCAAATTTATATCGCACAACGTCTACATCAGTGGTTCCTACACTTTTTTCACCAAGTACCACCTCAGAAAAAAACTTTGCTCTCCAAGTACCACCATAATGACCAACATTAAAACACAGTAGCAAAGTAGGCCTAAGTATTCATTAAAAAAACAAGGCATAGGTTTTATTTGACAAGTATATTAAATGTTTTGGCCACTGTAACATTACACACAGTTTGAACAGTAACACTGTTTGATTATAGGAAAAACAAAACACTGTACTTTAAACAAGTGATTCTTAGGGGTACCGCTAGATAGAGCCCGCGTAGCAAAGTGGTACACGTACCACAATTTGAGAATCGATCATTTACGTCTCGCAACCCTAATTAACACTCTCAAAACATTTAAAGGCCTACTGAATTTTTTAAAATTTAAACGGGGATAGCAGATCCATTCTATATATGTCATACTTGATCATTTCGCGATATTGCCATATTTTTGCTGAAAGGATTTAGTAGAGAACATCGACGATAAAGTTCGCAACTTTTGGTCGCTGATAAAAAAAGCCTTGCCTGTACCGGAAGTAGCGTGACGTCACAGGTTGAAAGGCTCCTCACATTTCCCCATTGTTTACACCAGCAGCGAGAGCGATTCGGACCGAGAAAGCGACGATTACCCCATTAATTTGAGCCAGGATGAAAGATTCGTGGATTAGGAACGTGAGAGTGAAGGACTAGAGTGCAGTGCAGGACGTATCTTTTTTCGCTCTGACCGTAACTTAGGTACAAGGGCTCATTGGATTCCACAATTTCTCCTTTTTCTATTGTGGATCACGGATTTGTATTTTAAACCACCTCGGATACTATATCCTCTTGAAAATGAGAGTCGAGAACGCGAAATGGACATTCACAGTGACTTTTATCTCCACGACAATACATCGGCGAAGCACTTTAGCTACGGAGCTAACGTGATAGCATCGGGCTTAACTGCAGATAGAAACAAAAGAAATAAATCCCTGACTGGAAGGAATAGACGGAAAATCAACAATACTATTAAACCATGGACATGTAACTACACGGTTACGCTTTCCAGCCTGGCGAAGCTTAACAATGCTGTTGCTAACGACGCCATTGAAGATAACTTAGCTACGGGACCTCACAGAGCTATGCTAAAAACATTAGCTATCCACCTACGCCAGCCAGCCCTCATCTGCTCATCAACACCCGTGCTCACCTGCGTTCCGGCGATCGACGGCGCGACGAAGGACTTCACCCGATCATCGATGCGGTCGGCGGCTAGCGTCGGATAGCGCTTCTGCTATCCAACTCAAAGTCCTCCTGGTTGTGTTGCTGCAGCCAGCCGCTAATACACCGATCCCACCTACAGTTTTCTTCTTTGCAGTCTTCATTGTTCATTAAACAAATTGCAAAAGATTCACCAACACAGATGTCCAGAATACTGTGGAATTTTGCGATGAAAACAGAGCTTTTTGTATTGGATACAATGTGTCCGAATACTTCCGTTTCAACGATTGACGTCACGCGCATACGTCATCATACATAGACGTTTTCAACCGGAAGTTTCGCAGGAAATTTAAAATTGCACTTTATAAGTTAACCCGGCCGTATTGGCATGTGTTGCAATGTTAAGATTTCATCATTGATATATAAACTATCAGACCGCGTGGTCGGTAGTAGTGGGTTTCAGTAGGCCTTTAATTGCATCCGTGATATTTTCTTCTATTATCATTTTTAATTGTACTGTTTAATTTCAGGCCTGGTGCCCTATATTTATTGGTAATACAGTACACCCATTCACGACATACTGGTCTCAAACGGTGTGTATATATGTTGAACGTGTGAAGTACAAACATTTGAAAAGGAGGAACAGCCTCCTGACTAAATGCTGTAAATTAAATAAGGCACACTTGCAATTACCTGCAATAGCTCTACGTTTTCCCAGGGCGACTGGGAATTTGCCGGTGGCGAGTCCAACTACAACAGAAAACAAAAATAAAATGGTGTTATTTTTTTAAAAAAGAAGCCAAACAAGGGAGAAGATGTTGATCATTTGAAATGACAATAATCACAATAATAATGTATTTATTCTAAATTCTGTGTTTTCAAACAATGTTACCTGACCAATATTGTAGTTGGCACTGTTATAGAGTGCTATGTGCTTATGTAAATAACACCCCTTTTTTACGTGTTCAATGACTTATAACCTAAATGTGTAAATGAAACACATCGGGCATTTGCTCCCAACATATTTGCATATTTAATTAGGAAAGTGGTTTGATGGCGCTATCTGCAGGGGGGAAAAGGGTGCTGCAGTTGTGAATCCAGCAGAGAGTGCTGTCTCACAGGTCAAGTAACTTTTTTTAACGTGTCGGACTGAATGTAAAATTCAAGATTCAAGATGATTTATTGTCAATTCTTAACATGCACAAGACACATAAGAACTGAAAAGTACATTTTCGGCACAGTCCCACTAAGAGCAGACATACGTTACAGGGAGACAAGGCGGGACCGACTCCAGGTGTTGTTGAGGGAGCGGAGAAAGATGCGACCGCCCTCACCAGAGGCAAGACAGAAAAATGAGGTTAATCACTGAAATACATTCTGCTGATGCTTCTAATCACATCTTCAGTCATGTTCCCAGAACCATTGAGTGTTTCGGGTTTTTCAATACCATACACTCTCATCCAGGTGTCCTAGCAGACCCTGGCTTGTGACCAAAGGGCTAGCTAGCTACCATGACTCCATGGATCTCCTTTATCAAGATTCCTGTAGAGTTGTGTGGTTTGTGTTCTACCGCTTTCACAGTTCAAAGTAGTTTATACGAATCAGGCTGATGCCGTACAAATGAGTGGTACAGTACGGTTTATGCTGTGAGTTTATTTCGAACATGCTTGCAGGTACAATTAAATACATCACATAGTGCCAGTTTCTTGTTAAATATCCGAAAACGGAGTGGGAAGAAGCAGAGTTTATTTAATCCTACCCTTTTCCATTTCATAGCAACCACAAACTTCCTGTCCTATATTTTGACACAATTTGAATCCATAAATAAATGTCTCAGTGAGTTAAATACATGTTAATTAAATAAGATTATCTAATTTTGTAATAAAATATATTTTTACATTGATACCATCTAATGAACTGACAATATTAGGTCATATTTCCTTTCCCAAAGTGTAAGTAAATAAAATACAAAGCAATAAGATACAAAATATGGTTTAAAAACAAAGTTCACATAATTTTATATGAAAAGTCATGCTTTTGTTCACAGTGTCCAACAGTCGGAAAGTCGTTCCCTCAGTAATTGATTCAGTCATGGGCTCACGGGAGTCCTTAGGGTCCATTTCAGCTGTAAATAACAAAATATAAATAACAAATGTCAGTGTTTATCTCACGGCGACAACATGAACACAACACATTAAGCATTAGCCGTTAGCATTAGCATCCGGTTCACTGGGGTTGAGGCTAATAACACAAAAGGTGTGCCACTGACTAATTTTAGAGCATGTAACAAAGTAAATAGTGAACATTTAAAATGCAATACTAGTTTGGTGCCTCATTTATTTCACATTAATCCTTAAACAACGACATCTGCTGACAAGACAAAACCTACTTTGAAACGTAGGTTTTACTGTCTCCCCATTGCAAGAACACAACACTTATACACAAACACGCACACACAAGTGACAATAATTGAAGTCCGAATCAAGCGATGAACACTCAAAAAAACGTTTATAATAATAATAATGATAATAATACTTTTAATTTATAAAGCACTTTACCTTTGACAATCCCAAAGTGTTAGAGTTTAAAAGTATACAAGAGTAGTTACAAACACATAAAACATCTAAAAAAAAAAAACGAAATTAGCAGAAGGCTTTTCAAAGAAGATGAGTCTTAAAGGCCTACTGAAATGAATTTTTTTTATTTAAACGGGGATAGCAGATCCATTCTATGTGTCATACTTGATCATTTCGCGATATTGCCATATTTTTGCTGAAAGGATTTAGTAGAGAACTTTGACGATAAAGTTCGCAACTTTTGGTCGCTGATAAAAAAAAGCCTTGCCTGTACCGGAAGTAGCGTGACGTCGCAGGTTGAAAGGCTCCTCACATTTCCCCATTGTTTACACCAGCAGCGAGAGAGATTCAGACCGATAAAGCGACCCCATTAATTTGAGCCAGGATGAAAGATTCGTGGATGAGGAACGTGAGAGTGAAGGACTAGAGTGCAGTGCAGGACGCATCTTTTTTCGCTCTGACCGTAACTTAGGTACAAGCTGGCTCATTGGATTCCACACTCTCTCCTTTTTCTATTGTGGATCACGGATTTGTATTTTAAACCACCTCGGATACTATATCCTCTTGAAAATGAGAGTCGAGAACGCGAAATGGACATTCACAGTGACATTTATCTCCACGACAATACATCGGCGAAGCACTTTAGCTACGGAGCTAACGTGATAGCATCGGGCTTAACTGCAGATAGAAACAAAATAAATAAACCCCTGACTGGAAGGATAGACAGAAAATCAACAATACTATTAAACCATGGACATGTAAATACACGGTTAATGCTTTCCAGCCTGGCGAAGCTTAACAATGCTGTTGCTAACGACGCTATTGAAGCTAACTTAGCAACGGGACCTCACAGAGCTATGCTAAAAACATTAGCTATCCACCTACGCCAGCCAGCCCTCATCTGCTCATCAACACCCGTGCTCACCTGCATTCCAGCGATCGACGGAGCGACAAAGGACTTCACCCGATCATCTGTGCGGTCGGCGGCCAGCGCGTCTGCTATCCAAGTCAAAGTCCTCCTGGTTGTGTTGCTGCAGCCAGCCGCTAATACACCAATCCCACCTACAACTTTCTTCTTTGCAGTCTCCATTGATCATTAAACAAATTGCAAAAGATTCACCAACACAGATGTCCAGAATACTGTAGAAAGCGATGAAAACCGAGCTTTTTGTATTGGATACAATGTGTCCGAATACTTCCGTTTCAACGATTGACGTCACGTGCATACGTCATCATACATAGACGTTTTCAACCGGAAGTTTAGCGGGAAATTTAAAATTGCACTTTATAAGTTAACCCGCCCATATTGGCATGTGTTGCAATGTTAAGATTTCATCATTGATATATAAACTATCAGACTGCGTGGTCGGTAGTAGTGGCTTTCAGTAGGGCTTTAAGGCTTTTTTTAAAAAGCAGTTGTAGTCTTTGGGGCCTTCAGGTGCTGAGGGAGGGCGTTCCACAGTCTTGGGGCAGCAGCAGAGAAAACCCTATTGCGCGTGGTGCAGAGCTTAGTCCTTGGTGTTATGAGGGTGTGTGTGGATGTTAAACGGAGGGTGCATGAAATGTTCTGGGGGGTGAGGAGCTCCTGGAGGTAAGGGGGGACAGATCCGTGGATGCGCTGATGGGTGAGGAGGGAGATCTTAAACTCAATTCTGAGTTTGACGGGGAGCCACAGAAGGGATTTGAGGTTGGGTGTTATGTGTTTCGTGTTTGTGCACCCTCATCAGGATCCTGGCAGTGCTGTTTTGAATATACTGGAGCTTCTGGATGCTCTTGCCAGGGATCCCAATGAGGAGTGCATTGCAGTAGTCCAACCTGGAGGAGACAAAGGCGTGGACGAGCTTCTCTGCATCTGCCAGGGTGAGTGAAGGGCGGAGTTTGGCGATGTTTTTGAGATGGTAGAATGCGGTCTTGCGCAGGTGACTGATGTGG
The DNA here is from genome assembly GCF_033978785.1 of Entelurus aequoreus. Lineage (NCBI taxonomy): Eukaryota > Metazoa > Chordata > Actinopteri > Syngnathiformes > Syngnathidae > Entelurus > Entelurus aequoreus. The sequence continues at coordinate 31,561,707 of NC_084755.1, forward strand.
GTGTCGTAGTTCAGCTGCTGGTTCATTTTCACACCGAGGTAAGAGACAGAAGTGGAAAGGGGGATGTTTTGTCCAGGGAAAGTGGTATTGGTGATGGGGGAGGAGCGGAGTTGTTGCGAAGTGCCGATGAGGATGGCTTCAGTTTTGGAGCAGTTAAGTTGTAGAAAATTGAGCTTCATCCACGCCTCCATCTCCTACAGGCAGGTGGTCAGTGCGGAAGAAGAAGCTGGGGTGGTTCTGATGTAAAGCTGTGTGTCATCAGCATAGCATTGGTAGCATAACCCATGCCTGCTGATGACACTGCCCAGGGGGAGCATGTATATGGAGAAAAGGGTGGGGCCCAACACCGAGCCCTGGGAGACACCGCAGGTGGGTGTGAGATTTCGCTTTGCCAAGGGCGACATTCTCGGTTCTGCCGGTGAGGTATGAGGCCAGTTATGTGCGTTTCCTGTGAGTCCAGTGGTGTATTGCAGGCGGTGGAGGAGGATGTCGTGGTCGACTGTATTAAAGATCCAAGAGGATGAGAAGTGATGGGGTACCGGTGTCTGCTGCCATCAAGATGTCGTTGGTGACCCTGACCAAAGCAGTTTCTGTGCAGAAACCAGACTGAAATTTGTCAAACAGATTATTGTGAGTGAGGTGATACTGAAGTTGTGCTGCAACAGTTTTCTCCAGAGCCTTTGAAAGAAATGGGAGATTGGAGATGGGCCTGTAGTTGGAGAGAACTTCTGGATCCAGGGTAGGTTTTTTTCAGTAGTGGTCTGATGACAGCAGTTTTTAATGCAGGTGGGATATGGCCAGCCAGGAGGGAGTGGTTTATGATTTTAGTGATGAATGTAGAGATGTTGGACTTCAGTAGGGCTGAGGTTAAGTCCTTGAACTCACCGTAGTTTGTTTACATGTACAACTTAAACCGACACTGCCACAGAAAGACGTGTTTTATGCCACTCCTTTTTTGTCTCAATTTGTCCAACAAATGTTTTATACTGTGCGTGAATGCACAAAGTTGAGCTTTGTTGATGTTATTGACTTGTTGGAGTGCTAATCAGGCATATATGGTCAGTGCATGACTGCAAGCTAATCGATGCTAACATGCTATTTAGGCTAGCTGTATGTACATATTGCCTCATTATGCCTCGTTTGTAGGTATATTTGAGCTAATTTAATTTCCTTTACTTATGTCCTCTGTGTATTTAATTTATATTTGTATGTTTAATGACACATTATCTGTATGTACCGTAATTTCCGGACTATAAGCCGCACCTGACTATAAGCCGCACCAGCTAAATTTAGGGGAAAATACAGATTGCTCCATATATAAGCCGCACCCGACTATAAGCCGCAGGGTTTTGATGTGTAATTACCGTAGTATATAGGGGTTCCTGCTACCACTGAGGGTATTGTCGGGACAGAGATGACTGTTTGGGAACGCAAAGCGTCCCATTTATTAACAATAAATCTTTCAATCATTCAATCAAACTTTCACATCTTTGACATGGCGAACAGCATTCGTGCAGAGTACAAATAATACAACGGTGCAATGTAATACAAAGTGCTCGCCTGTACGTTATCAAAATAACCAGCCTACCGGTATATGAAAAGTCAGTCTTTAATCATTGTGTCATCGTCTTCCTCCTGCGTACTAAAACCACCGAAATCCTCTTCGTCGGTGTCGGAGAAGAACAGGCCGTAAATAAGCCGCACCCTTGTATAAGCCGCAGGGACCAGAACGAGGGGAAAAAGTAGCGGCTTATAGTCTGGAAATTACGGTAATATTGGCTGCTTTTCTGATAGTTGTTTGTGTGCCATGTTGTTCCAGACCACAGCAAACGTTACCCAGCTTGCAAAGTTTGCAATAAATCCATTAGAAGAAGACAGCCTGCAGTTTCTTTTAACCTTTGGCCATTCTAAGCCAGTAATTTCCAGGAGTTATCTCACCCTCTGAGGTTTATTAATGTTTTCCAACGTTGTAAAAATGTGATAAATAATAAATTGTACTCGTCAGAGTAGTTTTCAAGGGGCCCTATTATACAAAAACTAATTTTATTACCTATTGGTCCTTTTTTGTGTATTTGCAGAAATATTTATTAAAAAATGCTGCCCTCCTTTATACTTCCTCCAAACTAACCCTTTGGATTTTGCCCAATTAGTGACATGCATGTGCATGTATGAGCCATTGAGTTGTTGCCATTTCTAATACAATTTAGCGTGTAGTTCAACGAGTCCGCCATTGTAGTCCCACGCTGTAGCCAATAAGCTCCTTTTTCTCTATCCCCTTGTTGTGGGGCAGACTGGCTCGTACATGCACATGCATCCTCAGCTGTTGCCATTTTTATAATGTCAGTAGACTCGATATGGAAGCGCTAAAAACTACAACATGGCTAACGGGGAGAAAACGCAGTCAAAATGGAGGCACGCTATTTAAAACCTATCCACAAAACATCGCATCCTGTTAAGAGACAGTCAGAAAGCGACTTGAAGATGGTCTGTAAAACATAATCTAAGCAACATTTTGACCAAAGAACCACCATCACATGTTATGTAGACCATAAGGAAGGGTTTTACATGTAGATTAAAAAAAAATCATAATATGACCCCTTAAATGCAACATACTGTAGCGATGTTTAGTCATTCTGCCTTATTCTGCCATTACAATACTTTTTACCTTTGACTATTTTGTGAAGAAGATAAACTACTTTTACTCCCTTTTACTTTCTTTCCAATCGCTACCTTTATTTATATTATGATTTATAATCTATTGATTAGTGCTAGCAAAGACCTATTTGTTTGACTCGTCGACCAGCCTTCTTCCAGCGGGCACTGTCACGCGACTCTATCCCAGCAATCAAACGGCGCCGTGCATACGACATCATTTGCAGGCAAAGAAGAACACGCCGGTGGTGGGAGGGACTGACACTGTTTACACCAACAAGCAGAAAATACAGGTATAGAAACTGAAATAAATCTGTATTTTTAAAGTACATGTGTGGGGGGGCGTGGCCTGCGGACCTGCAGTGAAGCGGGGTGTGCCAGCGCCGGCTTCGAAATTAGCAACAGGTGCGTAGATGGCACACCTGGGCCTGTTTATCTAATCACCGGTCGCTCTGTTAAAGAGCAGCAGCCGGGAAGGAGAGGGGTTGCTGATGATGGAGAACGAGTATGAGCACGAGCATGAGAGAGAGCGAGGACTGACACGTAGTACTGACTGGAAAGCAACACAAAGAACATTTATTGAAAAATAAATAATTGTTCAGAACTATGAATGAAGCTGTCATGTCCGTGATTGGTGGTCTAAAGCAGTGATCCGGACCGGTCAGTGCTTGAAAATTTGTCCCACGGACCGGGTGGGTGGGGGGGGGGTGGGGTAGTAAAGAAATACAATCGTGTGCTTACGGACTGTATCCCTGCAGACTGTATTGATTTATATTGATATATAATGTATATATTGTGTTTTTTATGTTGATTTAATAAAAAAATAAAATAAAATAAAAAATAAAATAAAAATTATTTCTTGTGCGCCCGCGGCCCGGTGGTTGGGGACCACTGGTCTAAAGAACCCGGAAGAGCAAGTCTTCCACAGCATGATAAAATAGAAATCTACTTGTTTAGTAAGTGTCAGAATGTTCTCAAAGAGGACACTTTAATTATGTGACTTGACGCCAGCGGACGTATTTTAACACTGAAACTTTTGATTACACAATGAATACAGTGTAAAAAATAATGAATGAATAATAAATTAAAATTTACATTAGGAAATGAGAGACAACTATAGATGACAGACTGATCAATAACAAATAACTAACTGTTATAAACCCCCCATAAGATCCTGAAGACACTTCAAAAGGAAGTATAAACAATAAAACATTGAATAATGAGAGTATGTGAAAGTTCAACTCCTACCATTCCAGGGTAGACTTCTCACTGGGCTCTCTAAACGAGCTGTAAAGCAGCTGCGGTGTAGACAGAATGCTGCTGCTCGAGTCCTGACTAGAACCAGGAAATACGACCACATTAGTCCGGTGCCTCGGTCACTGAATTGACTTCCTGTTGCTAAGATAACAGACTTTGTGGTTGCGCTACTGGTGTACAAGTATTTTTCCTGGTCTTGTGTCAAACTACATCTCTGGCATGTTAGAACCAAATGAATCATCTCGAGCTCTGAGAACCTCAGAACCTGCCGGTACCTAGAGTCAGGACCAAACATGGTGAAACTGCGTTTCAGTTTTATGCTCCTAAAATCTGGAATAGTCTTTCTGAAGATGTGAAACAGGCCTCATTGTTCAAATCCAGCCTGAAAACACTTTTATTTAATTGTGCATATGACAAATGGAAGCATTTTATCTACAGTATTTGATTTGAATTATGATTGTTTTTATGAATATATCTTTGGATTTTATTTGGAATTATGATTTGATATTATTTTAATTTTCTGTAAAGCACTTTGAATTGCCTTGTGCACGAATTGTGCGCTATAAACAAACTTGCCTTGCTTACTTCTGTGAAACGTTTTGAATTGAGAATCGATTCTGAATCCAATCCTGTGGTGCCCAAAGACTGACAGCCCTAATCAGTGCATCCATCCTATCTGAAAAAACTTTTAACCCCCAAACCAGCTCCAGACACCTCCGGTCCAGCAAGTCAGACTGCCTCAGTCCTCACACCCAAAACTAAGCTTTGCACGATTTGCTTCTGTTCATCTGCACTCGGGAACTTTCTCCCAGACCACATCAAAACCCCAAACACACTTGAATCCTTCAAAAAAAAAAACTCAAAGCCTTTTTTTTAAATAGAAAATCCCCTCCTAAACTCCTTTTCTTTGTTTTTAATCATTTACAACTCACCTTCCTGTTTTTATACCTTTAAACTAGTTTTTTAATAGTGTGCACCCATTGTTGCACGTTTGAGAGTTGTTGAAGATGTAAAGTACATTATAAATAAAATGAATTATGAATGAATTTTTTTCATTGTTATCATAGTTACAAAGTGAGCAGGTTGTGTTATGTGTGACCATGTGTGTTGACTTTCTGTGTCAGGTACCGTGAGTATGCAGCCTTGGCTGCTAAACATTTGATAGCTTGACCGTATGTGCGCGTCACGTACGTAACTTTAAAAAAATATATAAGCTTTATGAACCTTGGGTTAGGTGAACGGTCTTTTGGGCTGAGTGATTGTGTGTGTTGATCAGGTGTTTGAATTGTATTGGCGTGTTCTATGGAGCTAGGAGCTAGCAGAGGAGCTAGGAGCTAGCATAACAAACACGTAGGTGTTTTTATGCAGGATTCATTTGTGGCATATTAAATATAAGCCTGGTTGTGTTGTGGCTAATAGAGTATATATATGTCTTGTGTTTATTTACTGTTGTAGTCATTCCCAGCTGAATATCAGGTCACCCCCGGCTCTCACAGCATCTTCCCTATCTGAATAGCTTCAACTCCCCACTAGTCCTTCACTTGCACTTTACTCATCCACAAATCTTTCATCCTCGCTCAAATTAATGGGGAAATTGTCGCTTTCTCGGTCCGAATCTCTCTCACTTCATGCGGCCATCATTGTAAACAATAGGGAACTTTGCGTATATGTTCAACTGACTACGTCACGCTACTTCCGCTAGGGGCAAGCCTTTTTTTTATCAGATACCAAAAGTTGCAATCTTTATCGTCGTTCTATACTAAATCCTTTCAGCAAAAATATGGCAATATCGCGAAATGATCAAGTATGACACATAGAATAGATCTGCTATCCCCGTTTAAATAAAAAAAATTCATTTCAGTAGGCCTTTAAAGCTTATTGGAATGAGAAGATTTTTCTTGACTCACCTGCCTCGTCTGACGACGCATGTAAAAGTATACGGCCACAGGCAGCACCAGGGCAAAAATTGAAGAGATCCCCAACAGTACTTCCAGGGTGGCAACGTCTGAGGGAAAGAAAGACAAAAACATGGATACAAATCTCCTATCCTTTCTCCTCGCGCCTTAAAATACTTACAGCTGCTTTTACTTTCTTTATTTTGAACACTTTCCTTTTGGGACAGTGATGGTGCCAGTGGGGTTGTCGTCGTTGTCGTCGTTGTCGTCGTTGACGGCGTTGTCACAGGCGGCGTTGTCACAGGCGGCGTTGTCACAGGCGGCGTTGTCACAGGCGGCGTTGTCACAGGCACCGTGGATCCTGGTGGCAGAATACACGACAGGAAGTCAAGATACTAGAAGGGGTACTAATAATTTTATCACATGCAATTCATTGATTGGTTGCTTTATTGTCACTTGTTGTATTCTTACTATGTAAAATTCAGAAGGCTAAATATTAAATATTGTTTTGTATGTATTGCACTATTTAATCAAATTATACCAATTTGAATATTTGCATACCTACAGTATCAACATCACGCTTCAAATGTGGCTGCTTCACTATTTTTCCCCCCCACAACATAGTTGAATTATTCAACATTCTTAATTTCCGACTGCTTTCTCATCACATCTCCACAGTGGCGAGCCTGCGGGGTGAGCGATGTCAAAGGAAAAGCGCGTTCAATCTTAGCCGCGACGATCAAGCAGAGAATCAAAGAGTTGTGATCGATTGAGTCGGGTGTTATCAGAGACTGAAAAAGCATTTTTGTCAGTATGCTTCGTGACAAAAACAATAAAACTGATCAGACAGATAGATGTTGATTGCACAATGCACAATGATTGGTATACACAAGCGATGGAGATGACATCAACAGAATTTTTTAAATTTAGATTAGATAATGAGTCATATCTTGAAATATAAGAACCATTATATGAATTTGTTTGAACTATTAAATTAAATAGGATTATTTCTTCCTTGTGGTGAATAATGGCTGCAGTGTTGTCAAGTGTATGATGTAATGCAAATGTGACTGTTAGTTGTTTTATTAACAGATAATAATAAATAAATAATACATGTTGATCTGTTACGGTAATTAATTGTTTTTTTATTCACTATTATTGATTTTATTATTATTAATACGATTCGATTTGATTTTTGGGGGTAAAGATTCGATTCAGAATCAATTCTCAGTTCAAAATCGATATTTTTTAATAACATTGGGTACCAGTTCTATAATTAACTACATTCCTCCATGAAATAGTTATTTTTTTAAATTATCAATATTATTATTTGGGTTTTTTCATGAAATAGCTCCGATACATTTTTATTTTAGAGAACTGGTTTTGTTTAGTAAAATTGTACCCAAACATTTAATAAAGTCAAATACAAAAATGGCAACAAGAGAAGTATCCAACACTTCTCTTTTCTAAAGTAAATCTATACAGCAGATATGATCATCTACATCAGGGGTCCCCAAACTACGGCCCGCAGGCCAGGCCCGGCCCGCCAGCGTCCAAAATCAGGCCAGCGGGAAGTCCCAAGTATAATTATTATTTTTTTTAAATAATTATTTTTTTCTGTCTTTTATTATCCACTTGTACCACTTGCTACTCACGGTGTCTCCTAGCCGCTCAGGCAAATCATATTGTTTAAAAATGCATTTTCTCATCGAAAACTTGACATCGCGCGCGCGGAAATTGCGCTCTATATATATCTATATCTATATCTATATATCTAGTATATATACACTACCGTTCAAAAGTTTGGGGTCACCCAAACAATTTTGTGGAATAGCCTTCATTTCTAAGAACAAGAATAGACTGTCGAGTTTCAGATGAAAGTTCTCTTTTTCTGGCCATTTTGAGCATTTAATTGACCCCACAAATGTGATGCTCCAGAAACTCAATCTGCTCAAAGGAAGGTCAGTTTTGTAGCTTCTGTAACGAGCTAAACTGTTTTCAGATGTGTGAACATGATTGCACAAGGGTTTTCTAATCATCAATTAGCCTTCTGAGCCAATAAGCAAACACATTGTACCATTAGAACACTGGAGTGATAGTTGCTGGAAATGGGCCTCTATACACCTATGTAGATATTGCACCAAAAACCAGACATTTGCAGCTAGAATAGTCATTTACCACATTAGCAATGTATAGAGTGTATTTCTTTAAAGTTAAGACTAGTTTAAAGTTATCTTCATTGAAAAGTACAGTGCTTTTCCTTCAAAAATAAGGACATTTCAATGTGACCCCAAACTTTTGAACGGTAGCGTATATATATATATATAATATATATATATAATATAATATATATATACTGTGTGTGTGTGTATATATATATATATTAGGGCGGCAACTAACGATTAATTTGATAAGCTGTCGATTATTACTTCAATTAATCGATTAATAATCGGATAAAAGAGACAAACTACATTTCTATCCTTTCCAGTATTTTATTGAAAAAAAACAGCATACTGGCACCATGTTGTGGACATTGGGGGTGCAGCATACACCAATAATAACACAGAAATGTAACTCATCAGAACTGAATCAGATATTGTACACGTTTCTGTTGTGAATAATAAAGGATTCATTTTAGGCTGCCTCTGAATAATAGCATGAAATATTCCAGCACCTTCATAACGTTTAGTTATACTAAAGCGTCACTCAAATCTAAATATATTTATATAGCTTTATTGGCCGGCTACATTGATCCATTATGAAACCAACCTGAGATTATTTCTGTCCGTTACGTTTATTTCCAAATTGGTAACCGTGCGTTTTCTCTCTCAAAACAGAGTCAAATGTGCCGGAGAAACATTATCAGTCCCGCGTTGCAACAAAGGCATAACGTTAAAGTTACTTACAAAAAAGCTGAACTCATGAATGCTTGTTGCCACTATGGACTTAAAAAGTTACGTACTGTGAGTTCTTCCCTTCATCCATGGCTCCAACATGTTTCCTTTTCAGGTGCTCCTGAAGAAATGTTGTACTTCCGTGCCATTTTGCAGGAAACGCTCTTCTTTGAAGTCTTTAAAGTAAAGTGTTCCCACACTTTTGACGACTTAGGTTGTACACTTTTCTCCATTGAAGCAATAACCTCAAGATGTTTCTCCGCTAAACTATCGGTAGTGTTTTCCTGCGCCATTTTTCGAATGTTTCCAGGCGGCGTGGTCACGTGAGCTGCACATGACACATCATTGGCTAGCTTACGCCAACTCATGAGACGTAGCCTCAGTGCCGTCCTGGCGCTGTTTTGTACTGTTTTTGTACTTATTTTGATTATTGTTTCTCAGCTGTTTGTAAATGTTGCAGTTTATAAATAAAGGTTTATAAAAAAAAATATATATATATATTTTTTAAATAAAATTTTTAAAAAAGCCTCCGCGCATGCGCATAGCATAGTTCCAACGAATCGATGACTAAATTAATCGCCAACTATTTTTATAATCGATTTAATCGATTAGTTGTTGCAGCCCTAATATATATATATACACAGCCCGGCCCCCGGCCAAATTGTTTTAACCCAATGCGGACCCCGAGTCAAAAAGTTTGGGGACCCCTGATCTACATCAACAATGTGATTTGTCTGAGTGGCTGGAAGGGACAGGTAAAAAAAAAAATTGGACTTGATTTTTATGAATAAATGAAGAATCTTTACAAATAGGAATCGCGTATATTTGAAAATGTTTTTTTTTTGACACCCCTACATGGGTTGCACGGTAGCGATGATTGTGAGCCAAGGAGCAGACGATAGCAGGAGACAGCGTGCGGGTACAAGGTATTAAATATAAACAAGACAAAAACACTTAAGCACTTGTGCAGCGAGGTGCTCGCCAAACAAACACTAGTGCATTTGGGAATGCACCAAAAAAAAAAAAAAAAATTGGTGTCATGGCTGGTTACACCAGACTGTGCCTTTATGTTGGTGTAACATTTGATTTGGTATGTTATAATTATTTATGTATGGAAAGTAATTTGTTAGGCATGAATTATTATTTACATATTATTGAGTCACATTACTGTTATTTTCAAGTAACACATGTGTTGTATTGTAATCTATTTTATTTTATACGGTCCCGCATTTCGTTCCTACCTATTGTTTCCGTGGGCCCGAATAGGGAACGGACTGGGGAGGAGATAGAGAGGGAAAAAAGAAAGAGCGGGAGACGGGTAGAGGTGGCTGTGCTGTGTGTGTAAAATAAAGTGGAGTCAAGCGTGTCCTGCCTTTGTGGTACTTTTGCAGGGAAGACAACAAAACTATCTTCGAAACAACTTAAATGCCTTTAACCCACAGCCGTCGAAGTTGGCGAGAGACCTAAATATTAGGGTTACATTGGGTCCTCTATGAACACCTCTGTGTTTTGTGTTCATAGAGGTGAACGGCACCGTGTCCCCCCCCCCCCCTCTCAGTAAGCTGTGGAGTCCCCCAAGGCAGTATATTGGAGCCTTTAATGTTCCTAATATACATAAACGACATGTCATCGGCATGCGACTGTGAATTGTTCTTGTTTGCGGATGACTCGGCCCTGCTGGTATCCGGCAAGGACAAGTCACAGGTGGAGAAAATCCTCAGTGCTGAACTCTGTAGAATTTGCACCTGGCTCGCTGACAACAAGCTATCCATACACTTGGGTAAAACGGAATCCATCCTGTTTGGGTCCCACATCAACCTTAAGAAAGTCAGTGACTTCACTATAAAAGTGGGTGACATTGTTATCACCAGGAAGGATGAGGTCACCTACCTAGGTTCCATTCTAGAGGCTAATCTTTCCTGTGATAAAATGGCAACCAAGGTAATCAAAAAGGTCAACCAACGAACGACATTTCTCTATAGAATTTCCTCTCTGGTCAACAAAAGCACCATGAGGATTCTGGCGGGAACTCTCGTTCAACCCTTTTTCGATTACGCATGCACCTCCTGGTACCCTAGCACCTACAAAACCCTCAAATCTAAACTCCAAACATCCCAGAACAAGCTAGTCAGGTTACTTCTAGACCTCCACCCCAGATCCCACCTCACTCCTACCCACTTCTCTAAAGTAGGCTGGCTCAGGGTGGAGGACAGAGTAAAACAACTTGCACTGAGCCTAGTCTATAAAATCCGCTACACCTCCCTGATACCGAAGTACATGTCAAACTACTTCCTTAAAGTAAATGACCGCCATAACCACAACACCAGGGGGAGCTCCACTAACCACGTTAAACCCAGATTCCGATCTAACAAAGGTCTTAACTCATTCTCTTTCTATGCCACATCAATGTGGAATGCGCTCCCAACAGGTGTAAAAGAAAGGGCATCTCTATCCTCCTTCAAAACCGCAATAAAAGTACACCTGCAGGCAGCTACAACCCTAAACTAACACCCTCCCCGGATTGTTAATAATCAAATGTAAACAATAAAATGCACATACTTTTTCTTATGCCTTCTGATCTCTCTCTCTCTCTCTCTCTCTCTCTCTATGTCCACTACTTGCTGTACATATCCTACCAAGTCAGACCTACACTGTTCCAATATCCATTTCTCTGTTCTCAATTGTTGATGACTGATGATAACAACCAAACCTAACCCCCACTTCCACACCCCGGATTGTAAATAATGCAAATAATTCAATGTGATTATCTTGTGTGATGACTGTATTATGATGATAGTATATATCTGATAGTATATATCTGTATCATGAATCAATTTAAGTGGACCCCGACTTAAACAAGTTGAAAAACGTATTCGGGTGTTACCATTTAGTGGTCAATTGTACGGAATATGTACTTCACTGTGCAACCTACTAATAGGTGAGGGCCGACATCTGGGCAACTGAGCTACATACGGGTTCTTCGAGCCATAGCAACCAGACTGGCGTTGAAAACAAACCGTTGCCATTATTCTTTAACCTGTCGACCTACGCTGATTAAACCCGTCATTCTGCCTCCAAAATGCCGAAAAACTGTGTTGTTTTTGGTTGTGCTAACCACAACTGGAAACAGGGAAAACAAAGGTCGTATTTTGTTCTGCCAAAGCGTGATAAAAGCCCACAGAGACGAGACAAATGGCTCGCAGCTTTACACCGGGAAAACGAGGACGGTTCTCACTGGAGTCCCCCAAAGTCCCGGGTCGTGTGTTCGGATCACTTCGTTTCTGGTAAATATAAGGAACAAAAATCCACCTTCTTAACCACAACTTGGCTATACCGTCCATGCTAATGTTGTAATTGTTGAATTTGTACCTTATAACGTTCGACAGCTGAAGTTGTTGTTGTACAAAAATAACATGCGGTATATACTATATAGTCTATAGCCTGTATAGGCTTTTTTCGAAAACCGGTTTCGTTTAAATTTGCACTTAACAGTTGGGTTTTTAAAAAACAATAAACCCTATAATTTTCATGTTGCCATTTAATCAACTCGTATCTTAACCTAGCCTCACTGGAAATACTATTTACATAATCATACGCCATTTAGAACAGTTTAAAATGCCGTGAAACCTCGTTAAATGCTTTTTCTGTCAATGCTGTGTTCGCTGTGAGCTGGTTTGTTTTCAACGAATTCAATATGGCGACCGGTTGCTAGGGGATTGGTAGGCGGAAGTGACGTAGGTCCGCCCTCGCCTATAAAAGTCTCAATCAATCAATCAATGCCTGTCCTATGCTTTTATTTTGGCGGCTTTCCCGGTTTGTTGGGATTTTCCCGTGGCTGCTTCACTTCTGTCCCAGGGCATTTCCCTCCACCCGTTTTCCGTTTGCAACAAAGACTATTTACGTTAATACTTTTCCTACCTTCGTTGTCGGGACATTGATGATGTTATCCGTTCACTGGTGACTTCGTTTCCCATTTTACGCTTCTGTCTGCGCCACATTTCCTGTGAGTGTTTTGCTGGGTTTCAGCACTTCCCTTCCGCTCTCGCATTTTGTTGTTTGCCTCTTAAATGAATAAATACCCCTTTTTACCTCACGCTGCAACCTCGCTCTTCTGCATCCATAAAATCACAACAACCTCCGACGTCTCCCATGACGCCCCGTTGGTCAACGCAAGACACTGGCACCGGCTGTACTTAACTTAAGACTAAACACAAAACAGGTACTCTGGGAGACAAAGTAGAGCTGCTGCAGGACACTCAAAACGGAAGTACAGCTACAAAATAAGTGCGCAGGACAGGAAGTCAATATTAAACATGGAAAGACACTAAGAAACTCAAAATACGACGAGGGCTGGTGTGACAGGTTGTTACACAATACCAGATACCAGACGTTTTAGAAAAGAAAAAAAAATAGTCCAAAGCCACGGGGGGATTCTCGTCAGTCCTTCTCTCTGTGGAACTGTCAGTTTGCATGTCCTTCCCACATGTGCTAAAGAAAACGCTAAAGAGTGCTCGCAAAACGGTGATGAGCGTTGATAAATATTTGTATTTGCATATTCTCCTCCCAGTATTGTGGATGTTTTGATGATCGGCACATAATTTGCAAATCATAGATGCAAAATAGATTGCACGCCTTATTCTGCTCACTTAAAGGACTACTGAAAGCCACTACTACCGACCACGCAGTCTGATAGTTTATACATCAATGATGAAATCTTAACATTGCAACACATGCCAATACGGCCGGGTTAACTTATAAAGTGCAATTTTAAATTTCCCGCGAAACTTCCGGTTGAAAACGTCTATGTATGATGACGTTTGCGCGTGACGTCAATGGTTGAAGCGGAAGTATTCGGATACATTGTATCCCAATACAAACAGCTCTGTTTTCATCTCAAAATTCCACAGTATTCTGGACATCTGTGTTGGTGAATCTTTTGCAATTTGTTTAATGAACAATGGAGACTGCAAAGAAGAAAGCTGTAGGTGGGATCGGTGTATTAGCGGATGGCTGCAGCAACACAACCAGGAGGACTTTGACTTGGATAGCAGACGCGCTATCCGACGCTAGCCGCCGACCGCATCGATGATCGGGTGAAGTCCTTCGTCGCGCCGTCAATCGCTGGAACGCAGGTGAGCACGGGTGTTGATGAGCAGATGAGGGCTGGCGTAGGTGGAGCGCTAATGTTTTTATCATAGCTCTGACGAGATCCCGTAGCTAAGTTAGCTTCAACGACGTCGTTAGCAACAGCATTGCTAGGCTTCGCCAGGCGGCACAGCATTAACCGTGTGGTTACAGGTCCAGTGTTTGGTTCGGTGTCTCCCGATAGTAGTATTGTTGATCTTCTGTCTATCCTTCCAGTCAGGGGCTTATTTCTTTTGTTTCTATCTGCACTTAAGCACGATGCTATCACGTTAGCTCCGTAGCTAAAGTGCGTCAACGATGTATTGTCGTGGAGATAAAAGTCACTGTGAATGTCCATTTCGCGTTCTCGACTCTCATTTTTAAGAGGATATAGTATCCGAGGTGGTTTAAAATACAAATCTGTGATCCACAATAGAAAAAGGAGAAAGTGTGGAATCCAATGAGCACTTGTACCTAAGTTACGGTCAGAGCGAAAAAAGATACGTCCTGCACTGCACTCTAGTCCTTCACTCTCACGTTCCTCATCCACGAATCTTTCATCCTCGCTCAAATTAATGGGGTAATCGTCGCTTTCTCGGTCCGAATCGCTCTCGCTACTGGTGTAAACAATGGGGAAATGTGAGGAGCCTTTCAACCTGTGACGTCACGCTACTTCCGGTACAGGCAAGGCTTTTTTTTGTCAGCGACCAAAAGTTGCGAACTTTATCGTCGATGTTCTCTACTAAATCCTTTCAGCAAAAATATGGCAATATCACGAAAGGATCAAGTATGACACCAAGAATGGATCTGCTATCCCCGTTTAAATAAGAAAATGTCATTTCAGTAGGCCTTTAACAGACACAATCCACTTTGCACATGTTTAGTAGATCAACTTTGCACATGTTTTAGTACACGCAAACCTTGAGTAAATCAGGCCCTAATAAAAAAAAATTAACACTTTTGTGAGTGGGACCCTTTTGGATCTCCAATAATTTTAGTGGGATTTTTTTTTTGCTATTAAAAAGAGGGTTTTCTTTGACAAAACATAAACAATTTTAAATAAACCCTTTATTGAGAGGGAGTCAAGAGATTTAGGTGTTGAATAAAAAATATATATGTCTTATTTTTTAACATTTTTATGACTGAGACCAAATTTGAGAGGAGCCCTGTAGGTTAAAAAAAATTGGTTTTGAAAATGAAAAATGTTAAAATACCCCTTGTATGATTTATATTTTCAGTGTGCGGCCCTCAGTGGAAAAAGTTTGGGCACCCCTGATTTAATGTTCATTGCGCTGCACATTTTTTTTAACGCGTTCCAAATAAATACACTGATTCATTGGTGGATTTTTCCCTTCGCCATAGCTGCAGGCGGAACAACCGGACACACCTGATGCCGATTGTCTTCTTTAGTAGCTGATGGTGCGACGTCGCTCCTACTGTTTTTAAATGCTACTTCCCATCCCTTTTATCTGGTAATTGTATATTATTAGCGCCTGGCCCAGTTGTTCCTGCCCCCCAGCCTGGCTACTTATTTTCACGAGGATACGGTACATCTTTTGCACAATCAGCCTTTTCATATAAAGCCATAAAGGAATGTAACGACCTCACAACAAACTTGAAAAGTCTGACAGATTACTCTTCATTCACAATTGAAGTTAAAAAGTGGCTTTGGAGCAATCAAAGCTGCTCACACGGTCACTAAGGTGGGCACCTTGTTTACATGTCAACTTAATGTGTCTTATATTTATCTATGAGAGCATTTTTGTTGTAAATTGTGAGGTGTGTCTGTTAAAATCATGGTTGTTTTTACAAATGATGACAGATGTGAACAAGAGCATGTATTGTCTTTGTGTGATGATGTAAATGACGTGTGGTTGTATTTGTATTGTATATTAAAAAGGCCTACGGAAATGAATTTTTTTTACTTAAACGGGGATAGCAGATCCATTCTATGTGTCATACTTGATCATTTCGCGATATTGCCATATTTTTGCTGAAAGGATTTAGTATAGAACATCGACGATAAAGTTTGCAACTTTTGGTCTCTGATAAAAAAAGCCTTGCCCCTACCGGAAGTAGCGTGACGACACCGGAGGAAGGACTGCTCACATTTTCCTATTGTTTACACCATTCGGACCGAGAAAGCGATGATTACCCCATTAATTTGAGCGAGGATGAAAGATTCGTGGATGAGGAACGTGAAAGTGAAGGACTAGCGTGCAGTGCAGAACGTATCTTTTTTTCGCTCTGACCGTAACTTAGGTACAAGGGTTCATTGGATTCCACACTCTCTCCTTTTTCTATTGTGGATCACAGATTTGTATTTTAAACCACCTCGGATACTATATCCTCTTGAAAATGAGAGTCGAGAACGCGAAATGGACATTCACAGTGACTTTTATCTCCACGACAATACATCGGTGAAACACTTTAGCTACTGAGCTAACGTGATAGCATCGGACTTTACTGCATATAGAAACAAAACAAATAAGTCCCTGACTGGAAGGATAGACAGAAGATCAACAATACTACCAAACTCTGAACATGTAAATGCACGGTTAATGCTTTCCAGCTTGGCGAAGCTTAGCAATGCTGTTGCTAACGACGCAATTGAAGCTAACTTAGCTACGGAACCTCGACAGAGCTATGCTAAAAACATTAGCTCTGCACCTACGCCAGCTCTCATCTGCTCATCACGACCCGTGCTCACCTGCGTTCCAGCGATCGACGGTACGACGAAGGACTTCACCCGATCACCGATGCGGTTGGCGGCCCGGAGACGGAAGAAGTCAAGGCGAGGTCGTTCGGCTAGCGCGTCTGCTATCCTCAAAGTCCTCCTGGTTGTGTTGCTAATACGGCTAATACACCGATCGCACCTACAGCTTTCTTCTTTGCAGTCTCCATTGTTCATTAAACAAATTGCAAAAGATTCACCAACACAGATGCCCAGAATACTGTGGAATTTTGGGATGAAAACAGAGCTTTTTTGTAATGGATTCAATGGGTCCGAATACTTCCGTATCAACCGTTGACGTCACACGCATACGTCACCATATCTAGATGTTTTCAACCGGAAGTGTGGCGGAAAATTTAAAATTGCACTTTATAAGTTAACCCGGCCGTATTGGCATGTGTTGCAATGTTAAGATTTCATCATTGATATATAAACTATCAGACTGCGTGGTCGGTAGTAGTGGCTTTCAGTAGGCCTTTAAGTATGTGTCCATGAAATGGCATTTTATGACTTTTTTCTTAATACTTGTGTATGATTTTATTGTCATAATTTTATTGCATGATTTTTGTATCCCTTTAATTTAGGTAGTCAGGGACTGCAGAAGGAAATTAGCTATTTAGCTATAATCTGGTACAGAACATATCTGTCTTTGAGCTTAATGTTTCTGTGCATTGTCCCTTTAAATAAAGACTAAAGTAAACTATCCACCCGGGGCACCTCTTTCCACCTTTTGTTGTCTCCCATCTTTGTTTTGTACTTTATCAAAATACCTATTTTTGTTACTCCTGCCTACAGCCTCTGCATCTGGGGTGCAGCGTACAAAACCGGAACACTTTTTATTGTAAATGTTCAATATTAATCAGATTATTGCCCAATTGTGTAAAAAAAACACATTGAAGAATACGTGTGTGTGTGTGTGGTTTTATGTTGATATGTATTTGTTTTAAATGTATTATTAATTAATGTACAAACCCCGTTTCCATATGAGTTGGGAAATTGTGTTAGATGTAAATATAAACGGAATACAATGATTTCCAAATCATTTTCAACCCATATTCAGTTGAATATGCTACAAAGACAACATATTTGATGTTCAAACTGATAAACATTTTTTTTTAGTAAATAATCATTAACTTTAGAATTTGATGCCAGCAACACATGACAAAGAAGTTGGGAAAGGTGGCAATAAATACTGATAAAGTTGAGGATTGCTCATCAAACACTTATTTGGAACATCCCACAGGTGAACAGGCAAATTGGGAACAGGTGGGTGCCATGATTGGGTATAAAAGTAGATTCCATGAAATGATCAGTCATTCACAAACAAGGATGGGGCGAGGGTCACCACTTTGTCAACAAATGCGTGAGCAAATTGTTGAACAGTTTAAGAAAAACCTTTCTCAACCAGCTATTGCAAGAAATTTAGGGATTTCACCATCTACGGTCTGTAATATCATCAAAGGCTTCAGAGAATCTGGAGAAATCACTGCACGTAAGCAGCTAAGCCCGTGACCTTCCATCCCTCAGGCTGTACTGCATCAACAAGCGACATCAGTGTGTAAAGGATATCACCACATGGGCTCAGGAACACTTCAGAAACCCACTGTCAGTAACTACAGTTGGTCGCTACATCTGTAAGTGCAAATTAAAACTCTCCTATGCAAGGCGAAAACCGTTTATCAACAACACCCAGAAATGCCGTCGGCTTCGCTGGGCCTGAGCTCATCTAAGATGGACTGATACAAAGTGGAAAAGTATTCTGTGGTCTGACGAGTCCACATTTCAAATATTTTTTGGAAACTGTGGACGTTGTGTTCTCCGGACCAAAGACGAAAAGAATCATCCGGATTGTTATAGGCGCAAAGTTGAAAAGCCAGCATCTGTGATGGTATGGGGGTGTATTAGTGCCCAAGACATGGGTAACTTACACATCTGTGAAGGCGCCATTAATGCTGAAAGGTACATACAGGTTTTGGAGCAACATATGTTGCCATCCAAGTACCGTTACCATGGACGCCCCTGCTTATTTCAGCAAGACAATGCCAAGCCACGTGTTACATCAACGTGGCTTCATCGTAAAAGAGTGCGGGTACTAGACTGGCCTGCCTGTAGTCCAGACCTGTCTCCCATTGAAAATGTGTGTCGCATTATGAAGCCTAAAATAGCACAAGGGAGATTCCGGACTGTTGAACAACTTAAGCTGTACATCAAGCAAGAATGGGAAAGAATTCCACCTGAGAAGCTTCAAAAATGTGTCTCCTCAGTTCCCAAACATTTACTGAGTGTTGTTAAAAAGAAAGGCCATGTAACACAGTGGTGAACATGCCCTTTCCCAACTACTTTGGCACGTGTTGCAGCCATGAAATTCTAAGTTAATAATTATTTGCAAAAAAAAAAAAAGTTTATGAGTTTGAACATCAAATATCTTGTCTTTGTAGTGCATTCAATTGAATATGGGTTGAAAAGGATTTGCAAATCATTGTATTCCGTTTATATTTACATCTAACACAATTTCCCAACTCATATGGAAACGGGGTTTGTATTTATTTTATTATTCCATCCATCCATCCATTCATTTTCTACCGCTTGTCCATTATTATTCTATATTATAAGATTCATACATTTTTAATTTTTTTGTTACTTGTTGGTGGGGGAAAACTGCATTTGATGTATGTTTGACCATTCCTGTTAATTGCATGTGTCTAAAAAACAAATAAACAATTGTTTAAAAAACAAAAACACTTACCAAATAATGCACAAACACTTTCTGCGGAAAAAAAACAAAACAAGATAAGGAAATTCCTAAATACAAACGAGGAAATTCCCAATTAGTACAGTTTAAATCAGCCCTGTTGGCTCCAAAACGGCCCAAAAGGGTCATTTCCATTACAAGTCATGTTGGTTTATGTTGCAGCATTGTTAAGTAATGCCAACATAACTAATGTTTAGTTACAAGCCAATAAAACACGTGCACATTGACTTCCTGTTCAGTGCAATGTGAGCGTCAAAATAAAAGCATAACATTTCTAACCTGCATTCTACCACAATAGCTAAAAAAAATTGCACTTACCATATTAATTGTTTTAATGCGAGCCAAATGTCAATGTCAGACAACGAGTTACAAAGGCATCGACTTAAACGGGACAATTTTGTCGTATATTGTAATAAAGAAAACATTTTTCATATACTCACCATATTCACAGCCTGCAGTACAGGAGGAAGAAACAAAAAAAAAAGGTCAGATATTGGATGTCAGTGAATGAATTGCCCTCCAAAACAGTTAATAAGGGCAGAGTCTTATGACTAAATGAGATTATTTCAATTTCACAAGCTCTTGTTGATGCTGTTACCCTTTATTGACATATTGGAGTTCACGGCTCTGGCAACCAGGCACATTAAGTGGTGCCTATGGACGCTGGCGTTCCGCACAGGTGTGCACTTTTCAGTTTTTCCTGAATCCTGAAGTGAAAAAGAGCGGGTGATTTTGTGCGAAAGGACCGACTTATCGTGATCACACATGCAAACTCACTCTTTTGAAGCAGTCTTTCAGCACATTGCATGAAGATAATTTATTCTGCAGACAGTATCTCTCAAACGTGCACTCTGCCACGTCCGTGACGTTCCTTGGGATCACAAGGTCCACCATTTCCACTTCAATTTGGTTTTCCTGTGGAACGGACGTCCAAAAAAATTAAATACACGCCATAACCGTAAAGGATTCTTTCCCGCAGTAAATACAATTAACTGAAGGATTCAAGGAGCTTTATTGTGTTGCCAGCATGAGACACATATCTTGGCAAATGGGACTTTTTAAAAATGTTTGTCTATAGGAGTGTTTTTCAACCTTTTTGAGCCATTTTTTTCTTTGAAAAAATCCGGAGGCACACCACCAGCAGAAATCATAAAAAAATTAAACTCAGTTGACAATAAAAAGTTGTTGTCGCAATTGTTGGATGTGACTTTAAACCAGGCCTGGGCAACTATTTAGAGGAAAAAAATGTGTCTGGGGGCCGGTATATCTATTTTTAGGGACACTAATACAAAACCTCACAAGAATGCTCAAAACGTTACGACAGACCGCCTTAAAAACGGAATGGAATTTAAAATGTGTTTACTGAATGAGACACCCATAATGTACATGAAAATAAAGAATGTGTGATTTAAAATATTAACTATGAACGATAAAACAGGGAATATTGACAACATATGAACGTCACACTGCCTCTCCATCCACATATTTTACAACGAAATATGAACGTGAAGGGTGAAAAAAACACCTACAATCTGATATATCTGATATAAATAAGATTTAGAACTCTGTTGTAAAAATCTCCTTCCACGTCTGTCCCTGACACCCACATTTCAGGCTCTGGAAACACTCTGTGGAAACGCTCCCCACCCACACTGCTTGGTGCCTCGTCTGAGCTGCTGTGACTTAGATTACCATAGTAACTAATTATATTACCATAGTAACTAATATATCATGCAAAAATCACAGATTCCAACCATGGAAATACTTTGTATAGTTGAAGACTTACGGTCATTAGTAAACATCACTGCACATCATAATGGCAGCTACACTTTCCATCTTAAAGGCCTACTGAAAGCCACTACTACCGACCACGCAGTCTGATAGTTTATATATCAATGATGAAATCTTAACATTGCAACACATGCCAATACGGCCGGGTTAACTTATAAAGTGCAATTTTAAATTTCCCGGGAAACTTCCGGCAGAAAACGTCTATGTATGATGACGTTTGCGCGTGACGTCAATGGTTGAAGCGGAAGTATTCGGACACATTGTATCCCAATACAAACAGCTCTGTTTTCATCGCAAAATTCCACAGTATTCTGGACATCTGTGTTGGTGAATCTTTTGCAATTTGTTTAATGAACAATGAAGACTGCAAAGAAGAAAGCTGTAGGTGGGATCGGTGTATTAGCGGCTGGCTGCAGCAACACAACCAGGAGGACTTTGAGTTGGATAGCAGACGCGCTATCCGACGCTAGCCGCCGACCGCATCGATGATCGGGTGAAGTCCTTCGTCGCGCCGTCGATCGCTGGAACGCAGGTGAGCACGGGTGTTGATGAGCAGATGAGGGCTGGCTGGCGTAGGTGGAGAGCTAATGTTTTCAGCATAGCTCTGTCGAGGTCCCGTAGCTAAGTTAACTTCAATGGCGTCGTTAGCAACAGCATTGCTAGGCTTCGCCAGGGGGTACAGCATTAACCGTGTGGTTACAGGTCCAGGGTTTGGTAGTATTGTTGATCTTCTGTCTATCCTTCCAGTCAGAGGCTTATTTCTTTTGTTTCTATTTGCATTTAAGCACGATGCTATCACGTTAGCTTTGTAGCTAAAGTGTTTCGCCGATGTATTGTCGTGGAGATAAAAGTCACTGTGAATGTCCATTTCGCGTTCTCGACTCTCATTTTCAAGAGGATATAGTATCCGAGGTGGTTTAAAATACAAATCCGTGATCCACAATAGAAAAAGGAGAAAGTGTGGAATCCAATGAGCCCTTGTACCTAAGTTACGGTCAGAGCGAAAAAAGATACGTCCTGCACTGCACTCTAGTCCTTCACTCTCACGTTCCTCATCCACGAATCTTTCATCCTGGCTCAAATTAATGGGGTAATCGTCGCTTTCTCGGTCCGAATCTCTCTCGCTGCATTGTAAACAATGGGGAAATGTGAGGAGCCCTTCCTCCTCTGACGTCACGTTACTTTTTGGTACAGGCAAGGCTTTTTTTATCAGCGACCAAAAGTTGCGAACTTTATCGTCAATGTTCTCTACTAAATCCTTTCAGCAAAAATATGGCAATATCGCGAAATGATCAAGTATGACACATAGAATGGATCTTCTATCCCCGTTTAAATAAGAAAATACATTTCAGTAGGCCTTTAAAGATATAATAAAAATATTTAGGAATGTCGGGCGGGCCAGATTGAAAAGCTTAACGGGCCGCATGTGGCCCCCGGGCCTTAATTTGCCCAGGTCTGCTTTAAACCATAACTAACCATGCATCAATATAGTTCTTGTCTCAAAGTAGGTGTACTGTCACCACCTGTCACATCACGCTGTGACTTATTTTGAGTTTTTTGCTGTTTTCCCGTGTGTAGTGTTTTAGTTCTTGTCTTGCGCTCCGATTTTTGGTGGCTTTTCCTGTTTTGTTGGTATTTTCCTTTTGCAGTTTCATGTCTTCCTTTGAGCGCTATTCCCGGCACCTGCTTTTGTGTTCGCAATCAAGAGTATTTAAGTTGTTGCCATCTTTTTTTGTGTGGACGTTGTTGATTGTCATGTCATGTACCGATGTACTTTGTGGACGCCGTCTATGCTCCACACGCAGTAAGTCTTTGCTGTCGTCCAGCATTCTGTTTTTGTTTACTTTGTAGCCAGGTCAGTTTTAGTTTTGTTCTGCATAGACTTCCCTAAGCTTCAATGCCTTTTCTTAGGGGCACTCACCTTTTGTTTATTTTTGGTTTAAGCATTAGATACCTTTTTACCTGCACAATGCCTCCCGCTGTCGTCTGCATATCGTGATCACGACAAACCATCGTCGTCTCACACGACGTGTTCCCGACATCTACAAAGCAATTAGGCTACCGGCTGCCACCTACTGATATGGAAGAGAATAACACGGTTACTCTGCCTAGCTCCAGACACCACTGACACTCAACAATGGCACATTATTTGCGGATTATAATTACTGGTTTGCAAAAAATATTTTTAACCCAAATAGGTGAAACTACATAATCTCCCACGGCACACCAGACTGTATCTCACGAGCACACTAGTGTGCCGCGGCACAGTGGTTGAAAAACACTCGTCTATAGGAACCATTTTGAGCTAGGGATAGTAGCGAAATTAACAATCTATTTGTAAACGAATCATTACTTTATTATTATTATATTATTACTGTTATCTCGGTGCCCCTCAGACTGGCTGGTTGACAGTGGACATAACGGTAACCAAAACGTTGGTCAGAGGCATTTGTTGATATAATTTTCCTTCATTTGTAAATTTTTAAAAATATAATAAGCTTTATTGAGCATCAACAGTGCACAGATACATTTTTTTTTAGAATGCTCAGATTTATTACCCCATTTTTTTTTATAGTGACACCGCCCTCCCCCAAAACCAACCACGCTGCCCTTTTAACAAGAACAATAAAATATGTAAATAAATAATATACACTGTAAAAAATGACCGTTAAAATTAAATAGCAACAGTAAAACACCAAAATTGTTTATTACAGTCGTAAACAGTATATAACCTAAATGACTATGGTTATAATACGTAAAAAACACATGACTTTACTGTGAAAATAATGAACAATTGTACATTGCATTTGCAAATACTCTAAAATGTATTATTTATTCTATCTAAATTAAATATTTTGCAGATTGTATGTCTGAATTTACAGCATACCTTAATTGTTTTAGGGGTTTGTGTTAAAGCCTTAGCCTAGTTTTGGGTAACAACCACATTTTTGTGGCAAGTGGTTTCAGACATTGAGGGGTTATTTCTATGTGCTTCATTGCAAACTGCATCGAAATGAACCACGCTGTGTCTTTAAGTCTGCTGGAACTCCTAGCAAGCAGCTATTTCACAGAAATGGAGAATTTAAGGCTCATTTTTAATAGCTCACTTGAAGGAACATGTTGCTGAAGGCCATGTTGTGAGTTGTCCAGTGAAAGGTTGTACAAATACTTGACATGTCTTGGAAACACTGGCATTTGGCAGATACTAGATATAGTGCGGAAGAGGTTAGCGCTTGTGACTCACAGTGAGAAGGTTCTGGGTTTGATACCTGGGATATAGGGGTTTTTGTGTGTGAAGTATGCTTCACGGTGTGTAGTGAATCATGTTTAGCTATTCCTCGTCCTGCAGGGATGATACTTGTAAGAAATTTATTATTATTTGTCACCATGGCGGCAAGGATTAGAGATGTAGAAGTAGCTAAAACACTACCGACTGCGGATGGATGTTAGCCGCTAGCTAGCTAACAGCTAACAGGAGCAATAGCTAAGCACCTCTTACAGAGCTTCAAAAATATTGTTAGTTGTTAAGCCAAAATGCGTCCATTCTCCCTTTTCTATCTCCACACCGTTTCTGCTTGTAAGTACTCCGTGCGTTGACTGACATGCGCCTCTGCCCGTTTTACCAGTAACGTCACGGCGTGATGACGGAGCGCCGTCATGTCCGGAAAAAAGTACTGGTATTTTTTAGAAGCAGTATGGTATCGTTTTTAATTCATTAGTACCGCGATACTTTATTAGTCCCGGTATACCGTATTCGGAGCGTAATGTTCAAAATGGCTGACTGAATTTGTGGCATTTTGTGATGTTTAGAAGGTATTTTCACATTCTGTGCGGGTTATAAATACGATTGGATATGGTTTTAATGAATACAATGAAACTATTAGGCATATAAAGTCAACTTGTTTTTCCTCTCTACTGCACTGTGTGCGCTTTATAGTCTGAAAAATACTGTAATCTTGCAATCTTTTAAATGTAAACATGCCAACATATCACATAGTGTACGAAAGACTTGACTGTTGTTTGATTACTCAATTTATTATTAGAACACAGGAGCGCTTCTTGCGGTGCCACTGTGGAACACGCTTAGGTGGCAAAAATTATGAATTCATAAATGTCCTCACAAATATAAATATGAAGATTTAAATGCACTGGCGGAAAAGGGACTTTTGCGTCCTTGCCTCGATCTTTTTTACATTGTTAAAATCAAAAAGTTTGGGCATCACGAACGACCACCTCTGTCCACAGCCTGTAGAAACGCACGTACGTCAGCCATGAATTAGCGTGAGGTAGCGCACATTTCCACGTCAGCCTTGATACATCTTATCTTTGCAGTGAAACAAATTGTACGTCAGGTTTTTGTGCGTAAGAAAGCTTGTTACATGAGGCCCCTGGTCCACCCTGTTTTTCTTAATACTAGAGCAGGGGTCGGCAACCCAAAATGTTGAAAGAGCCATATCGGACCAAAACTACAAAAAACTAATCTGTCTGCAGCCGCGAAAAATGAAAAGCCTTATAAGTGTTATAATGAAGGCAACACATGATGTAAGTGTCTATATTAGATATATTAGCCTACTATCAAAATGACTACGTGTCGCAAATCTTCGTTGAAAGAAATGTTGAAATTAGGGATGTCCGATAATGGCTCTTTGCCGATATCCGATATTCCGATATTGTCCAACTCTTTAATTACCGATACCGATATCAACCGATATATGAAGTCGTGGAATTAACACATTTTTATGCCTAATTTGGACAACCATGTGTGGTGAAGATAAGGTACTTCTTAAAAATAAATAAATAAATAAGATAACTAAATTAAAAACATTTTCTTGAATAAAAAAGAAAGTAAAACAATACAAAAACAGTTACATAGAAACTAGTAATTAATGAAAATGAGTAAAATTAACTGTTAAAGGTTAGTACTATTAGTGGACCAGCAGCATGCACAACCATGTGTGCTTACGGACTGTATCCCTTGCAGACTGTATTGATTAATATTGATATATAATGTAGGAACCAGAATATTGATAACAGAAAGAAATGGGGGGAGGGAGGTTTTTTGGGTTGGTGCACTAATTGTAAGTGTATCTTGTGTTTTTTATGTTGATTTAATAAAAATTAAAAAAAATAAAATAAAAAAAAATAAAAAAACGATACAGATAATAAAAAAAACGATACCGATAATTTCCGATATTACATTTTAACGCATTTATCCCTAGTTGAAATGTAACATTTATTTTACAACATTGGAAAACATTTGTAAAACCTCTCAGAGGGTGAGATAACTCCTGGAATGGAATGGCCAAAGGTAAAAATGTGTCTTTCCAAGTTAAAGGAAACGGCAGGCCGTCTTCTTCTAATAGATTTATTACAATCTTTGCAAGCTGAGTAACGTTTGCTGTGGTCTGGAACAACATGGCACACAAACAACTATCAGAAATGCAGCCAATATTACATACAGATAATGGGTCATGAGACATATAGATATAAATGAAATACACAGAGGACATAAGTAAAAGTTAAATTAAATGAGCTCAACTATACCTACAAACGAGGCATCATGATAGCATGTTAGCGTGGATTAGCTTGCAGTCATGCAGTGACCAAATATGCCTGATTAGCACTCCAACAAGTCAATAACATCAACAAAGCTCACTTTTGTCCATTCACGCACAGTATAAAACGTTTGGTGGACAAAATGAGATTAAAGAAGGAGTGGCATGAAACACATCTTTCTGTGGCAGCGTCGGCGAAAGTTGTACTGAGTGTCCGCCCTGAGATCGGTAGGTTGTGAGTTCAAACCCCGGCCGAGTCAGACCAAAGACTATAAAAATGGGACCTATTACCTCCCTGCTTGGCATTTAGCATCAAGGGTTGGAATTGGGGGTTAAATCACCAAAAATGATTCCCGGGCGCGGCCGCCGCTGCTGCCCACTGCTCCCCACTGCTCCCATCACCTCCCAGGGGGTGATCAAGGGTGATGAGTCAAATGCAGAGAATAATTTTGCCACACCTAGTGTGTGTGTGACAATCAATGGTACTTTAACATTAACTTAACATGTAAACAAAACGGTGAGTTCAAGGACCGCCGAAATTAGTAGGACAAAACGGCGCACGCCAAATCCTCTCATCAGTGAAGCATGTTTAATAAACAGTGAGATTTCTCACAATTTGAAAGGTTTGTGTCATGTTTGTCCTCCTACAGAAACCATATTAAAACAAAACATATATTTTTCCCCTCATCTTTTTCCATTTCCATACATTTTTGAAAAAGCTCCAGGGAGCCACTCGGGCAGCGCTAAAGAGTTGCGGGTTGCCGACCCCAGTACTAGAGAATGCCCGATTTTTAGTCGACATATCCACGTGGTCCACCCCTTTTGTCGACCAAAAAATACCATTTAGACAACCCTGTTTAAATGTAACAGAAG